>NW_028227258.1:39045000-39180000 GCF_978045245.1 Mus caroli
TGAAGAACTTGACCAAGATGACCACTTGTGTAGTATTATTACTCTTTGTGTGTGTGTGTGTGTGTTTATTCTTTATTTTAAACATGTGGTTGTGACTGTGCGTCCATGAAAACTTCTGCATGTCTTGGTCACAGTGGACATGTGTGCCACAAAGTGCCAACTCTCACACCCTATCCCATGCTTTGCTAAGGGATTGGTTGATGCTTGACCATGTGATCCATGTCTGCCCAGTCAGTGTTGTTTTCTGGGTCATTTTAGTTGAAACATCAGGGTAGCTTTCTCCCCCTTTGACCATGAAGCCTGGAGAATACGAGCCAGTGTTACCTATAGCCAGAGACCAGGACTCATGAGAACCATGGTGAGGGAGGGTAAAGCCATCAAGAGGAGGAAGTGATGTTTGACTCTGGGAAAGGACAGGGGATCAGTGGGTGGAGGGAAGAGAATCTGATCACTGAATCACTGGGTCTGGACATTTCTTATCCTTTAAAATTTTTTATTGTGTACTTATTTGTTTGTTTGTGTGTGTGTATGTCTGCTTATGCACCCACACGTTTGTATGTATGTTTGTATGTATGTATGTATGTATGTATGTATGTATGTAGTATGTGTTCCATGGTCTATGTGAGGAGCTCAGAGAAAACTCTAAGCACTCAGTTCTTTCCTTCTACCATGTGAGTCTTAGGGATCAAACTTAGGTCCTTGGACTTGGAGGCACGTACCTGGTGAGTCATCTAGTTAGTTGGCCTGTTACCATTGTCCTAAATTGTAGTTCTATTTCACTTCTGAAGGCCATGGATTGCCTACGATTTGGTGGTGAAAATCTTGACTAAATGTTCTCCCCCTAGGTCAGTTTCATTTTTCCTTGCTATACTTTATTTTGGAAATCTAGATCTGGCTGATGAGTGTCCTGAGTTTCTTCTCCAGCCCTCATCAGATATAGCCACTGCTGATGGATTGATATTTTTCATTAAAAACACCTAAGCAAATCTTTTCTCTTTGTGAACGTTTAAACTTGGTATTTATGGAAAGTTTTCATCAAAGTTGGCTTTACTAATTTATGTTTGTCCACACGTACATTCTGTGTATCATTGCCTCTTTCTGGGAATCTTGGCTCTTTTCTTTCCCAATACATATCTTTTCTTCTATCCTGTGAGTGTCCTGGGAGACTGTCCTGGAAGCACTTGTTCCTGCCTTCTTGATTATGATACAGCGGCAGAGTATGGCTTCTCCTGGCCCTTCCTGTGAAGTTGTTGAGCTGTGGTAGCTTCCCTTTGCAGGAGGATGCAGTTCCTGGTAGATGAGCCACTTTGCCCATCTTTTGCTCTCCAGCTCAGAGCACTTGGCATGGCATTGTTCATAGCTGTCTCCCTCTCCGTATGCACATCTTCATGACTCAATCTGAGTAAATGCTCCTGTATTTAGCAGGCTTGAGTGTGCTCTTTGTTCCCGTCTGGACTGTGAGTAATACTGTTTTGTATCACCCTGCCTTTCCCCTCCACTTTTCATGTCAAGATATGGCATTACTCATGTTATTAATCATTTCAACTCTCATAAGGGGAAAATGGCATCTTGTTTTAATTTATATTTCTTTGATTATTATTGAGTTTGAACATCTGTTCATATGTTAATTGGCCATTTGCATATTTCTGTTAATTGCTTGTTAATATTCTTTGCCCATTTTTCTTTTGGGTGATCTCTCTCTTTTTCAATTCACATTATGAGTGGAATATTTTCTCCTATAGTATTTCCCAACCGATTCTTGCTATTTTAAGTGAAAACCATTGATTTTTAAATTTTGCTGTTTAATTCTGTTCTAATAGGTTTATTAGACTCTCTTGGGTTTTTCTCATATCATTTTCAAAGAGTGATAGGGCTGCCCCTTCTCTTCCAGTTGATGCCATGTGTCTTTATCTTGTTTTATTGCTTTGGCTTGATCCTTCGAGATGCTGCTGGACCACAGTGGGATTATGGGAATCAGTAGGCAGCAGTGATCTTACTGGGGATCTTTGTCTCATCCCTAGCTAGCTCTTCCCAGAGTGTGACTCACAGAATGCTGTCACAGGAGGTTAATACTCGCTGTCTTCCAAAAGCTCAGACTCATTGAGAAAACACTACCCAGCCTTAGAGAGAGCCAGTGCACGCGAATGTGAAAAAGACTCTGAGAGCTTCCTTTCTGTTTCTGCCCTTGCTTAATCTAGTTATGGTCCTGAATTTTATGCAGTACATTATCAGTTCAATATTAGCATAGGTCCTGGAGGGCCAAAGTATACATAAAGATGTTTTGCAGTGACATAGCTAAACTACCGTGGTTTTATGCAAAAACTCTGGCTAACAGTCTACCTGTTCTCTGTGTTGATTACTGCAGGAGCATAAGCAGAGAGAACTTACATTCCAGGAATCACATGTGTCTCCCTATATTTGACTGTATTTTCCCTTCAAAAGAAACACTGAGAAGAAAACACTGATTTCCATGAAAGAACAAATAATAGGAACTCATGCTATTCCTGCCTCTTTATTCTTTTTGCTTTTTGCTTCTCTCCCCCCTTCCCCCTCCCTCCCCCTCCCTTTCCCTTCTCTCTCTCTGTTACTCTCTCTTTCTCTCCCCCATCTCCCACACTCTCTCCTTTCTCCCCTTCCTCTCTTTCCCTTTCATAAACAAAATCTTAATAAGTAAAAAACCCTATCAGTGGAGCCTGGGGAGATGGCCCAGTCTATGAGTGCTTGAACATCAAATTCAAGGACCTGAGTTTAGATCCCCGACACCTCTATAGGTGTACATGGCGGTGTGTGCACTGGGATGTCAGAGACAGGAGGATCACCAGAGCCTAGGCCAGCCAGTCAAGCCAACTGGTGAGTTTCAGTTTAAGTAAGAGACCCTGTCTCAAAATATAAGGTGGGGAGCCATAGAGGAAGGTACAGACTTTGACCTCTGGTCTCTGTACACACACGTACGTACTCACTTGTGCACACCTTGCCCTACACACACTCACACTCACTCATACACTGGGTAACTCATCGGCTCCAAGTTACTTCCTTCTTCATCACCTCTCCTTTCTTTCCTCATCTCCTTCCTCCCTCATTTCTGTTCTTTTAGAGATTGCCCAGTTACCTCCAGAAAAATCTCTCTCTATTATTGTGCTCCTCCCCCAGCTCAGTTCTAAGTTGGAGGTTGCTCTTGTCACTGGTTTGTTTTCTGAGACAGGGTCTCACTGTGTGGCCTTGACTGGCCTTGAAATGATGGAGGTCTGCTTGCCTCTGCCTCTGCCTCCCGAGTTGAAGGCATTCGCCACTACACCCTGCTCTTATTGTCGTTTATAGGAACATAGCTAACAGAGCTTGGGTGGTGTGGAGGCAGGCACTGCCAGCACATTGGCAGTGAAGGGAGTGGGAACATGAGTGTGAGGCCAGCCTGGGCCACCTAGGACCTAAAACAACAAACAAAACAAAACAAAACAAAACAAAACAAAACAAAACAAAACAAAACAAAACACAAAACCAGGAAGGATATCAGGAACAATAGAACTGAAATCTGGTATATTCACAAAAAACCGAAGCAAAGGGCTCTTGTTGGTACTAATTATTTGCTGCTGGAAATTTATCTTTTGGTATTAGACATGTAACACGTAGGGCTCAGGGATGAAGATACTTGCTGTTCTTGCAAAGAGCTCAAGTTCAGTTTCCAGCTCCTACAGTGCTGGCTCCCAGATGCCTTTACCCCAGCTCCAGGGTAGCTACACCCTCTTCTGGCGTCCTCGTGTATGTGCACCTTTGTGCACAAATCCACGCACAGATACATACACAGAATTAAAAATAAAGTGTTAAAAATGTAATAGTTATATACTAACTGGCCCGTAACTCTAAATGTATTAATGAGTTAAATGCAATGTTTCAGTAAATGCATAAGTCAGGTAGGGGTAATTAACATGCCCACTACCACAATTATTTCACAATAGTGTGTAATCTACAACTAATTGCTTTCACCCATATTTACCTACTGTGTTATAGAAATTTAGATGGCCCTATTATGTCAGTCTTTAGCTTCCACATATGAGGGAGTATTTGTCTCTCTGAGGCACTCACTTTTAACCATGTTAGAATTCAAGTGAAATTATGTCCCACTACAGAACATCTTGGGAGACATCCTGGGAGGCATCCTGGGAGAGCTCAGAGGTTCTTTTCAGGATGTCCACAAACACTTCCTTTTTATTTGCTGGATTTTCTAACCGAATCCCCCATTCCTGGAGCATTTAAGAATAAGAAACTATCTTTTATTCAATTTGGCTTTCCATTTCCTTTAATTACGGAGTGGAAAGAGCTTCCCCTGTGCTATGAGGAGCTGGTGGCATGAACTTTCAACAACTTCGACAAAGCCCAGACCATCCTCTCCAGAATATTTCCGATGCCTCCTCTATGTTTGCTTTTTTTTTTCAATGAAATCCATTACCCTGAGAGAGTTTAAAAATAGCAATAGTTTATTAAATAGACTTCCCATTTTATTTAATTGCTAGGATGGAAATAATTTGGTTTGGGGTTACATTTCAGTGAAATCCTTTAGCGACACTGCCAGGGTAAATCATAAATTTATCCTGTAAATTCCTTTTCAGAATAAATCTGGTCCCCAGGTGTTGCATCTAGAGAATAGTCATCTTAAGTTCCCGAACCCGACGTGTAAAGAGTTCTTAGAAACCAAGTCACTTCTGAGGAGATTTTCCTCTGTAGTGAATCGAGAGAGATCTTCCTATGTAGTGAACATAGAGCACCGAGAGACGGGCTTGCTCAGCATTTACTTGATCTCCAGATTATTAGGAGATAAATACAAGCATGGCATAACTCTAACAGCAGAAGGAAAAAGCTCTGCTTTGTGGTATCTCAAATTGATCTTTTATTTTCTTTTGTTTTGAGACGAGGTCTGAATATGTAGACAACTTAAATTCACAGAGATCTATCTCTCTCTCTCTCTATCTATCTATCTATCTATCTATCTATCTATCTATCTATCTATCTATCTCTGTACCCTGAGTGCTGGGATAAAGGTGTGTATTATCACGTCTGGCTTGAGATGTCCTTGACTTTGCATCCTTCTTTCCTGACAGAACTGTGTAGTCCAGGCTGGCCTGGAACTCACGGTTCTCTTGCGTCAGCCTCCTGAGAGTGCTGGGTGACAGGTGCTAGTGACTGTATCTGGGTTAGGATGTCTATAGTTAGTCTAATTTGGTGAAATTTGTGAGTGTTAATTTAAGTCATGTTTCTAGGTTAATATGGAAAGAAAGAAACTCAGCGAAACTTTAATTTAGTATTTATTCCATCATTTTGATCATAAGCTCATTGTAAGTCAAGTTTTAAAAATTTTGAACTGTCAAACTGACTCAGCAGTTCAGAGTACTAGCTATTCTTGCAGAGGGCTGAAGTTAGGTTCCCAGCACCTACAGGTGGCTCCAGTCTCAGGGGATCTGATGCCTTCTTCAGAGTTCTGCAGGCACAACAAGGCTTGTGTGTGATACATTCATATACATTCAGGAAAAACACTCATACACATAAAAATAAAAACAAAGAAATATTAAAACATGAATTTTTGAATGTCAGTCTGTAAAAGTCAAGATCCATAACATTATGTTAAGTAGAATGTTTTTTTTTCTAATGTAAAAAACAGGGTTGAGGGTCTGGCAGAATGCTCTCTCTCTCTCTCTCTCTCTCTCTCTCTCTCTGTCTCTCTGTCTCTGTATCTCTGTCTCTGTCTGTCTCTCTGTCTCTGTCTCTGTCTGTCTCTTCTCCCCTCCCCCCATCCAGAAACAGAATAAGAGGAAAAATTCATCCTTGCTAATGAATTCAGAGATTTTACTTACTGGAAGCAGTCAAGTGGTCTAGCACAAAAATACACATTGCATTTACGAACCATAACATTACTAGGTTTGTAATATAAGAGCTGCTAAATATATTTTGAATATCACAAAGAACGGGTTTCTCGCCAGAAGCATGGTCTCTGTGATAGTCTTCATCTCATATTCTTATCTTATTCATGAGGAGCAGTGAATCTCAATAAAATCCACGGATTGTGTTCTGTTTAAAGGCTCCTTACTGAACCAATATGTTCACAGATAAGATCAATAATATATGTGTAAACCTTTGAAATTTGGATTGAAGAGGAAGCTGCCCTAATAAAACTCGGCTACTGAATTTTATACAACATATAGCAGCCTTTTAATTTTATATTCAGGTCCCGAAGGACCAAGAGATAAACTGAGCACGTCTGCAGCCTTCTGGATTAAAGCGTGATGGTCTGATGCAAAAGCCTAACGGCACTTAAGTTTTATGTGTTGGAGGGCTGTTACGTAATGTTCACCCATTCCAATCTTTGTTAGGAGCCTTTATTGAGCGGTAAAGTTTCAAATGAAAACTTTTGTGTTTACACCTATTTAGTGGAACCATTAGTTCAAGATGCAGGGAGAAGTGCAGTTCTGCAGCCTGTTTCACTCACTGCTTTAAAAAAAAATAGTTTTGATTGCCTTTATATCTAATGCGGTGTTTATAAGGCCATCAGTTATCATGCCATGTAAGTGCTAAATTCCTTTTGAAGCTTTCAAGAGGTATTTTAATTAAGTTTTCAAAATTGCTTTTGGATCATATTCACGATTCTTTGGTGCTTTATTTCCATTAGCAAAATTAGTAATTAAAATTAAAATTTAAAAGAAGTAACCACAGTAGGTCATCCTTTTATTAACTTGAGATAGATAATGAACCTGTCCTATATAGAGAGGAAGCCAGACCTGCAGAGGGACTGGGGATAGTGTATTTTAATTAGGGTAATCCTTATTTACACCTAACAAGCAGCATTGCTACTTAGAAATTTAAGATCTTAGTGATGCATATTAGCACATCACCCCGACGAATCTAATAGAGATTTAACACTTGTGTTTTAAGGGGAAATTCATCATAAACCAAGAGCATTCACATAGTAAATTTTATGGACGTTATTCTTTGCAGTGTTTTCCATAATTAAGGAACACATTACATATTAAAATTTTATAATTTTTGTGGTGCAAGAATGCACTTGCTTTGTTATTAAAGCCAGTCTCATTTTTAACTGTGCATGACCCCATGAAGAAAAAAATCCTGCTTTAATGAACACGTAATGAATGTACTAGCCCTAGATGCCCCTCCCCCCTCTAAATGTGAGAGATGGTGTGTGTGTTTACAGAATGTTTAAGCATGCAAAATACAACTCTGAAGATATCTATTTGGTTGGATGGAGAGTATTTAATCATTTAAAAAGTAGGCCGAAGAGACTAACCCCAACCACACCGGTAAACAGCTATGAGCTGCAACGTATATAAATGAAGTGTTTACTAATTGGGGTGTGCATAGAAGCCTTCTTTCAGCTAAATGTTTACAGTATTAGTATCTACTCTAGTTAGTTAAAGGAATTAAATAATCTATTTTAATTAAGAATGACAACTTTATTCTCAAGGTTCCTTTTATTTTCATGGTTAATAAGATAATTTCATCACTTGCATGGTACTGCTCTAGAGAGATGATGCTGGGGGAATGGTTCAGGGAAAGTTTCAACAGTGGGCTTTTCTTGAAGTCGTATGTGTTAGTGACTTGTTATGACCTCTGCCATTTAGGCACCTTCACCTGGGAGTGACTTAGATGGGAAGGGCTCCACTTTTCTCTCATAAGTTAACAAAATGCCTTTGCTAGCCCAACCACAAGCGAATGACTAGGAATGTTTGTTTGTGTGCGTGCATGTGAGCGTGAAGGCGTGTGCGCATGTGCGCGTGTTGAAAGTTTCTTATCAGCGGGAAATGCAAGGCTTATCTCAGAACCATTTAACTCAGAGGGTAAGTTGGGTTGTCTGCACTCTTGCTCATTTTAATCCAGTGCTGCATCAATTTAAACAGGAATTTGAAGGTATCTGGTTGCTTATTTTAATCATTCTGAAGCCAGTACAGAAGGTATCATTTTATCCTCTTCTTATAAACAGACAGACTTTCACAGTATTCAAATCTATCTTCATTACTCAACTCCAATAATGTATCAATATGTCAAATTTGGGTTGATCTCACAAATAATAGTAATTAAGTGATATTCAAATTCCTTCTTCATTAGAAGGAACTGAGGTGAAGATGATGGGTGCCTGAGGACTTTCACTTGTGAATTCAAACCTCAGTATTCTAACTGTGCATGGCTGATTCCTGGCCTCACTGTCTGCATTTGTACACTGGACACATGTTGCGAAGTTCAGTTGTTTAAGTAAGAATGGCCCCTGTAGGCTCATAGTTTGGAATGCTTGGTCACCTAGTAGTGGTGAAAGGATTTGTAAGGATTAGGTAGCATGTCACTGGGGGTAGCTTTGAGGTTCCAGGAGCCTATGTGAAGCCCAGAGTCACTTTCTTCCTGCTGCCTTTGGATCCGGATGCAGAACTCTCAGATACCATGTCTGCCTGCATGTCAGCACACTTCATGCCATGAAGATAATGGACTAAACCCCCGAAACTCTAAGCAATCCCCAATTAAATACTGTCTCTTTGTAAGAGTTGCTGTAGTCACTGTATCTCTTCATAGCAACATCACTGATTAAGGCACAGGGTAAGCATTTCTTGTTTTTCTCACATTAAGAGGGCATATTAATTTGGAAACTTAACCTAGTGATTTCGTGGGCGAAGGTTCTGACAGCCACTCTTCTTCCTGTTTTTTTACAGACATTGCTGACCTCCACCCTCACATTCCTCATGAGCTGAACACAGAAAGCCCGTAACTGAAAAGAATGAACGTGGGGTGAGTACTAAATAATGAAAAGCTAACAGACAAAGATCAAATCATCAGAGTCCTTGGCCAGAGGATGAACAGTGTTGGGTAGAACACTGAGTCAGTCAAGAGCAGCCCGCGTTGACAGTGTCAGAGAACGCACCACCCAGTGTCTTAGGTTGGGAACACTCTCACTCTCTTTTTCTCTTTGGGGTGCAGGTTTTAGGTGCTCAGTAAAACTTAGTGGTGAGAAACTGGTCATCTATGTTCCAAGTGGAAGGTGACCATGTTTGCCTTCCGATATGACTGTAAGCTAAACATGGTACCCAACACCTCAACACCTGGCAGGGCTCTCCATGTATCAAGTAATGATATGTTTAGACATTTCATCATTCATCTCTTTTAAGACAGGGCCTCTCTACATAGCTTTGGCTGTCCTGGAACTCACAATGTAGACCATGCTGGCCTTGAATTCAGAGATCCATTTGACTCTGCCTCCCAAGTGCTGGGATTAAAGGTGTGGGCCATCACACCCCAGTACCACATCTTTGTGACCCTATTTAATTAATACAGTCTCACCATCCAGGCTTTTATGGAGGTACCCGTTTTACTTATGAGAGCAACAAGGTGCAAAGAAGATAACAGTACCCATAGGGAGGTCATAACCCCCATGGCAGAGAGTCTCTTCATGCAGGTGGAGGCTCCCTACATGAGTCCAGAAGTGTTTTTATGATCCAGTTATTTGCCCATACTACCTCTGATGACACCTTTTAACAAATACTAATGATCTAGCTGACTTTGGAAGGACAGTCCTAACAATGTACTCTCATGTAGAACTAGGAGAGGGAGTCTATTTATTAATTTTAATAAATAGCTATGTAGTATCTTCTACATGGCAGGCTCTGTGCCTGAATGAAGTAAGTGATCTCATTTATTGTTCATTGTTTTGGTGTTTGTGTGAGGAGAGCATGTACAGGTGGTATGTGTGTATATGGTGTATGAACACCCGTGTATGGGTGTGGCTGTTTCTGTGCAAACACACAGGCCAGAGGAAGACATTTGATGTCTGGCTCTACCATTCTTCCCTGTATATTCTTAGACCTGGAGCTGGGCTGATGACCTTAGAGATCCAGGATCTTTTGCCTTTGCTCTTCACAACACTAGTGTTACAGGCATGTGGACAGCTCTGCCCCACTTTTTATGTGGGTGCTGGGATTAGAACTCAGGCCCTCATGCCTGTCTAGCAAGTGTACTTACTCACGGCATCATCGTACCCGAGTCCCCGACCTCGTAGTCATCTGCTTTTTGAGACAGTCTTTCTCTGTAGCTCTGGCTGGCCCGAAATTTGCTGTGCAGTGCAGGTTGCTTTTGAACTTGCAGTGATCCTTTTCCCTCCTCCCCCCTCCTAAACGCTGGAATGACAGACACACATCACTAAGCCTGGGTTCACTTTAATGACTGATGACTGATGATTGGAGGCTCTTTTCAATGCTGAATTAAGATGGATGGTGACTCCGAGCCAGCAAAAACATACCAGGGGTTGGGAGAGTGGGTGATAAGTAGACTATGTGCTTGCTGTTGCTTCTGCATCACACAAGCTAACCAGAGCCCTGGTGTGCATCATGCTACATCAGACCCTTGATGTTGAGGATGTTGACTATTCTGGAATATTCTTTAATATATTAAATACTTCTGTGTAGTAACATCTTACGTTATATGATGTTTTGGCATAGTTTAGTTTATCTCACCGATAACTATGACTGATGCTCATTTTCAAGGGGGACATCATTACTTTCAGAAATGTACCAAAACCATTGTCCCTGTCCCTTAGAGGTTTGTGGTTTAAAACAGTATCCAGTCATAGTAAGACTCTGTCTTAAAACAACAACAACAACAACCTCACAAAACAAACAAATAAATAAGCCAGTCAGTACTAAGACTGAAGGAAGAGACAAGGTAGCCATTACAGATACAATATTAGAAACACAAGCTGAATAAAACACTTTGCACCCTTTAGTCAGCGTGTATGTTAGTAATATACCGGGGAAGAGCAAACATGCCACAAAGCCATGCAGCTTTTTACACTGCTCCCCTTCCTCTTTTTACTGTCACACTCTTTATCTGTGATTGCTATTCTAAAATATTAACCTTTAAAAATTCATCGCACAGTTGGTCATAGCTCCACAATCTGCCAGACTGCAGCATTCTGGATGTGTATAAGTTTTGGGGAATCCCCAAATGAGTCTACTAAAGTCCCCGGAGAGAAAGAAATTCAAATCGCCGTTTCTCCTGGCTTGGCTCACAAACGCAGTCCAAAAGCAAATGCTCGGAGATGAGCCGTCCAGAGGCTAGCGGCCGAGGTAGCCCAGTTCTGCCTTGCTGAACACCAGCGGGAGTGAGCCCGGCCATCAGTCACCATGAGGTGTCTCAGTGTCCGAGGAACATTTGTGTGAACTCTCCGTTGAAAGCATTGACAGTGTTCCATTAGTAATGAATTATGGGAGTAATTTCATTAATTTCTTCACCTCAGTCAGTGCATATTAGTGTAAGTTACTCAACCAAATATCAAAGGAACTGCTGCATTTTCACCTTTCAGTCTTTTACTGTGTAGCCAGGAAGAGTGAAAAAAAAAATAAATGAATGTAGCGTTTCTTTCAAAAAATGACTGAAGATAAGGAACGGACATAATTTTTCCTGTTTTTAATTTAATAGCAGGTTTATAGTTTTATGCAAAACCATTCACATTACATTTGACCCTCTGGGAACTGCTTCCCCCCCCTCCTGTGGATATAATTTTGAGTCTTTAATAATCTGTTGTTAAATCCAGTCTGAGTTTGATTAATGAATTGTGACGAACCAGCACATTAATTTGCAGGTTTGGTCTAATGCCCTAAAAGGCTGCTTTGTTGCTGATGTTATTAGTGCTAGACTCTGCAGGCAGAGCCATTGGATGGCAGTGCGCCCCAAATAATGGGCAGCCCCAATCAATGCAATGTCCGATGATGGCGCTCCAGCAGCGATTGTGGAGTGATGTCACAGAAAAAGAAAACCCTGAGCTAACACAGAGCCCTGAAATGGGGGCTGAGGATCCCTGGGTGTGGGGTAGGTATCTCTGGCTGAAACTCAGAGGAGTTTATAAATTTAAGTGGGGACCAAAAAAAAAAAACCTTCATTTTGATTAGCCTGAAGCAAGATGTAACATTCAATTCCATAATAAACAGTTATCAGACCACTGGATTATTCATCACACCTGTGACTTTGTCAACTCAGGAAATTGTGGATATTTTCAGAATATATCTGATAACCCCAACATATTGCTTACGTCTCTCACTACCTCGGAACTACAGTAGTATTAGGACAACTCCCCAACTTGTTTTTTAATGTAATAAATTGGTACCTATACTATTTCACTCATTAAAAAAAAATACAGTCACAATGTGCAGGTATCTAAAGGCAAATGATGATGATGGGCTCTTTGCTGCCCACCGTGGGGAACATCCTTTAGAGGGAATTGTCCTACCATGCTCTCTTTGCAGGCTGATAGTTTGCATATTTCTCATGGCTGTTTAAACATGTCAGTGTGGCTAGTGGATGGCAGTGACAGAGCTGTGCTAACCTGCTCCACCTTCCTCCCCTGAAGCAGCTGGAAGGTATGAACTATTTGTCTTATTCAGTGACATTTCCCAAGCACATCTTCTATTACTCGACACACGGGAGGCACTTAGAAAATAATGAACACATGATGTCTTTAGGAGAAAATCAATTATTTTTTTTCTTCCTTTGAATGAATCCAGGCTTTAAAAATCATTTTTAAAAAATGAAATAAAATCTGGTACCCACATTCTAAAGCTTTTATTGCCTCATAAAAGGCCTTTACAAGGCATTAGAAATGTTTATAGGAACCGATGCTAAGCGGTTTATTGTCCAGCAGCTCAGTTTATCAGGGCACTGTAGACGCTCATAACTGATTTATTTCAAAGCACTGCTATAATTAAACAAAGATAACTGGGATTTTCCAAATGCAAACACAGAATCAGAGAGACAAGAGAATTAGATAAGGGAAAAAGATTAGCATGTGGATTTTTTTGGGAGTGTGTGTGTGTTGTGTTGTGTGTGTGTGTCACTGTGTGCAAAAAAGGCCTAACCTGGTGAGACAGTCTTTAGGGCTGAAAGTTGCCTTAGAGATTATTTTTCAATTTAATTTAACAAGTATTGAAACTGAAGCACAAAGAGGTTAAATGACCAGTGACCTCCTAATTGCTAAATCCAATAAACCCTTCACAGACCTAATCTTATTTGACCACACCATTGCATCCCACGCTGTTTATCGCTCCCTTGTTCTCGGAGCACACAGGTGAGGCTGTTTCTGCCACTCAGAACCCCTTCCTCTCGCACTCCTTCCCACCTTGCCCTCCACGCTTCTCTCAGGAAGGCTCATCTTTTACTTACTTCTGACCCCTGCTTCACAGAGCCTTGTTCTAGCTTGCTGTGTCTTAGTATTTCCATTATTGCTTCCTTAAATAAAGTTATGTCTCTACCTTATTTTCCCTCAGTTTCCTTCCTCTTGTCCCCTTTCTGATGGAATTTTAAAACCACAGATATAGCACATATCTGTTTATATTTTTGCCAACTATTGGGAAAACCCCATTATATATCTAAGGCTTTCCACACACTTATCAAAGACCTCTTTTGAGTAGACCTTAAGTATCACCAAGGACTTCTATCTATAGCCATGTCTCTGAAATGATGTTCCAGTCTTTTCCATAGGAGCTGCTTCCTCTCCAAATGCCTGTTGCTGTGTTGTGTTCATTTCACCTGCTTCTCACTACAGGGGAGCTTAGCACACGGGCTCTGTTCTTGAAGGTGAACTGACGGAGCTATCTTCTCCTAAGCCTTGGTGAGAGTGAACAAACCGTGTCCAATTCTGCTTGTGTGGTGAATCTCATAATCTTTTATGGAGGCCACCACAGCTGTCAATAGGGGTGGGGATGAAGGCAGTATCAGCTGTTGTAGATGATGGTCGCATTTGTTGGTCTTAACCACATGTCTGGTGGAGTATTAGCTTGGCTAAGTATATCCTGAAGCAGTATTTTGGGGGAAGCTGTTACTTCTTCAACTCTTGTCTTGTGTTGCTGTATTCTCTACTGACAGTCAAGGTCAACTCATCAATTTTTGCTTCACATTTTTTTTTTTTGTGAGAAAACAAATCTGAAAATTGTCATATCTCTAGGCAGATTAATTTTTAAACATCATTATCACATGCTATTTCCTTATATCTTTTACCAGAGCCTTTTTGTGTCCTTACATTAAAAATTTTTTTCTTACATTAAAAATTTAAAGCCTGCTTCATAAGAGGAGCTGTTAGTTGGTACCATAGCTGGCTGGGTCATAGGCCCTAGGGGAGAATCTATTATTATTCTGCTGAGTGGGTAGAGTAATAAACTGCGCCCTAAGTTCCTGTCTCTATATGCATCTCTCAACCCTCATCAGAGAAGATTCCTTTTGGCAGTAGGTGGTGATTACAGACACCCTCAACTGGACAGCATGTAGAGAGTAATAGAATAAATGAGACATCTTTATCACACCCACCATATGGGTCAGGGATCATCATGGAAGAAAGGCCAGAAGCATAAGGGCCCGAGGGAGTGGGCGTCTGCAGCAAAACAGCATTTGTCCAACACAAGCAGTTGCACACGAATTTATAATGGCAAATTGCAAGCATAAGACCTGAACAAGATCAAACCAGTCAAAATCCCAGTATGGACAGGAGAGGGGCGCATGAAGTGCCATCTCTATCTGAGGAGCTATTGGCAGTTGACACACGGGAGAGGGAAAGTCAGTTTTCTCTCCCTCGGGATGAGGACCCTGAGAAATGACTCATGCTCCCATAGATGGTCTCACACCCGTGCAATGGCAGGCCACGCTAAATAGTCCCAAAGGCTATTAAATTATAAAAAGCGAAAGAGCGCGTGAAGTTTGGAGGGAGGTTGTGGACAGTGAATAGGAGAGGAAGAGGTGTTGGCACTAGTTCAAATACATTATTTGAACATATTACCATTAAGTAAAATATTTAATGGAAAGAAGACCCCCCCAATATTTCTTTTTTTTAAAAAAATCATTCTGTTGAAATCAAATCTTTTTACAGTACTTCTTGATGCAAATAATATTTTCATTGAATACAGAAAGCTACATTGACAACAATTTCTTTCAGACTTTAAAATATTTTCTGGCACCTATAGCTTTTGTTGAGAACTTATTTGAAGCTCCTGTGAACATAATATTCTTTCTTTTGTACTTGCTGTCCCTGTAGTTCTGGCTTTATAATGCTCAGTTGGCTATGATATTATGACGCCACCAGTACTGTGTTTATTCTGATTTGGTTCTGACATCTTGCAAGTCTTATAGAAAATTCTTAGTCTGTATCTTTCCAAATGTGGCATTGGCTGGGATTTCCTTTATAGCACACTTCTGGGGCTTCTGGTACGCTTACACTAATGTCCTGCCATCTCTCTTATATCACTTGCATTTTTCTATGCATTTTTTTGCTTCTGTTTGTGGTGTTTGTGAGTGTGCATTTGTGTAATGTGTATGAAGAAAAGAGGACAGTGTAGGTGTCATTTTTTAAAGTGCTGCCTTGTTTGTTGGGACAGTGTGTCTGACTAGCCTAGAGCTTGCTAAGTAGGCTAAGATGGCTGCCCAGTGAGCTCCAAGAACCCTTCTGTCTCCATCCCCCAACCAAGGCAGGGATTAAAAGAGTGTGACATCACTCTTGGCTCTTTGTGTATGGGTTTTTGGCCTCAAACCTGTGTTCTCATATTTGCAAGGCAACCTCCTTTCGTTGTTTTATCTCTCCATCCTGAAGTGTATTGGACAACAGAATCATCAAGGCAGCCTCTTCTCTCCCTCCATTTTTCTATTCAACAAATATTGATTAAAGTAGGTGCTGGGGAACTCAGTGTCCAGAGAAGAGTTCTACCTTGCTGGAGGATAGAGCTAGGAACAGCATGGAATTGTAAAACTTAAAAGCTCTTGGTATTTTTGATATGTGAGTCAAATAAGCAATCAGGCACATTGGTTCTGACGCTTGGTGATCTTAGATAATTTCTCACATTTAGTCCAGTGACTCCCGTTACAGATACTTGAGGTTTCCGTGTCAACCCCCTCTTATTATGGAAGGGAGTTTGAAAACTAGTCAGTTTCTTACCTGTTATTACTGGGGTGGGCGTAAGGTGCAGTGGGAGAAAGCAAGGCCCATGAAGAAGGAGGGGGTGAGCAGTCCCCAGGCCTCTCTGTCTCCTCGGCTTTGCATGGCGTCCTTTTGCAGAAGTACTGTCTTGATCCCTGTTCCAGGAAAGACGCCAAAGGAGTCAGACACAATTTTATTACAGGAGTTCCCGGCTGATGTTTCTTCTCGCCATTCTCGTCGGATCATCTTGATCTGATTCAAGGCGCGTGATTATGCCAGACACTGTACATAAAGCAATCTGTGTTTTGACTGGTGATAAATTGATAATGACCTACCTGCCTAAGCCAGTCCACAGAGAGGCAGTTAATAGTGTGAAACTTCAATAAGGTCAGCTGTCAATGCGATAGATATCGCAGGTGAACACCCTGATCTCCCCTTGTAATCCTCGGAATCTCTGCTATCCATCACCCTATAATACATTTGTTTAGCAGGGAAATAGGCTCCTAAAAATCTCACTGTCCAAGTAAGCCTCAACAGCAGTGTTTCTAAACCGGCTGTCAGAATGCTATTTAGCTATCAAATTTAGTGAGGGGTTATGAATCTACAGAAGTATTATAAAAGATTGAACGGTGTTCGCCTTTGTGGGTTTTTATTTTATTTTTTTTTTTTGGACGATAAACAAGTCACAGAAACTCGCTTCCCCTTGCCTCTCAGCCAGCAGCTGAGTGTGCTTTGGTCTTAAGTTTCCTTTCTCTGACAGGTTTAAATGTAGACTTTCAAAAGCTCACCAGATTTTTCTACTGTGAAAACCTTAAAGGGTGTAAAGGGGAGGAAGAATTAGGTCAAGGAAGGTACAGCTTTATTTTTATAAATGGAAACAAAGGACAGGGGCATAGACCAGTGGGAGACTGCTTACTTGCTTTGAGCTGGGCCTTGGGTTGGCTTCCCAGCCAAACAAGTAAATAAATGTAGAATTGTTAAAAGCAAGTACTCCTGACATGTTGTGTGGTTTGTGTGTGTGTGTGTGTTTAAATTCAGGAAAGAGAATATTTATCTATTTGTGTTGCTGTCTTTCACTTAGTTTCATTGTCTCAGTACCTCTTCCTGTAGAGCCCGTGCTCCCCAAACGCTGTCTCAAGAGCGGAACTGGCCATGGTTCCAGTTAGCGGTTCCCAGGTGAGACTGTGGGAAGAAGACGTCTGCTCTCTGCTTGGTATTTTTTGAATTTATATGAACATTCTAATGAATGATCTTATTGTGCGTGGTTCAATTTCCCGGGGGAAGAGTTTTCTTCTATTTAATCTCAGGAAATAGGATCAGCTCTGCCAAGGTATTATAGAGCCTAAGGAAACACTTCCCGTATTTAAATTAAGAGCTGAAAGTTGCCTAAAGGGGTCTCGCTAATTAGAATTCCAGTGCAGCAAGCCTGGGAAGGCTGCAGACTGTACCTACATCCACCTCTCTTCTACTCCTGGTGGGAATTTTGAAGGGATTTTTCATAGTTTCCCTAGGCGATCAATTACAGACCCTCTTTTCCCAGTAATTTTTGAATTCATTATTCTTAAATATCAAAATGCATAAAGGAAAAATATATCCTTTAAGCTATGGTATAAGACACTGCGATTCAGCCAAAGGTTTCTCAGAGCTTAGAAAAAAATATTGAGCTTTTCTTGTCTTCATTCAGATTGGCTTTAGAATGGAGTCCCGTTCTTGGGGGAAACTGACTTCTCTTCATGACACTGGCCTCCTTGAGGACAAGGACATATGTATTACATACCCTGTGCATAGTATTTGTAATTAAATGCAATAATGTCTATTTCTCTTGAACACTCTTCTCAGATATCTTAGAGAATTCTGGTAATTAGGGGGAGAAAGGTGTTATGAGATGTGTTTCAGGGACTCCTCAGGCAAATTTCCTTGCAATCCAGTTTCCTTACCATCAGGACCTTCCTGGTGTCAGAAGACTGCTAGGAGCCAGCAGAACATTTGCTTTGTTTGTTTGTTTGTTTTTTTTTTACTCTGTCATAACTAAATTTAACAAATAAAAAAAAGGTAGCCAAGAATAATATTTAAAACAACAACCAGCAATACATTTTTTACATGAGCTATATTATTATTGTAAAAGAAAATCATACCAAACACGATAAGCAAACATTTTGCTCTGCGTATTTCTTGGAGGCACTGGGTAACATTTCTAGATACAATAATAAACAAGGACTGTAATGCTCAGAGAAGATCCAGTAATTTGGTCAAACTCTAAGATAAGTTATGCTCTTCGTTTTGTTCCTCTCCCTGTACAAGAATTTACTTGATCTTTTCAAGCAACATTAAACTTGACACTATGGCTAAAGTTTTATAGATGAAAAAGGCCATTTTCATACAGGTAAATTGTGGCTTAGGCAACAAGGTAGACTTTATCAATATGGATATTCCAGTCTGTCTTTTTCTGCCAGCATCCATTTGATTTGTACTGTGATAAAGCATATACAACATGCACCCATCTCCACAAGATAACACTCATTATTCCGCATCTTCTCCTTCTCCTGTCCTTCCAGTTTCCAAATACCTCATTTTACTTTCTGCCTCCATCAGTTTGACAGCCATAGGTATCAAATGGCCAATATTTTGGGAATATTGTCTTGCAGGGCTGGGTTACGTTTAGAAATTTTAAACTCAGTAACTTGCTTTTATTTTACAGGTGACCATCTGTGTTTATATTCAGCATACTTTTGAGATTTCAGCCCTGGGTGTTTGAACTGTGTTAATTTTATAGTCGTATAGGCTTTGGATTATTGGATAGCATTTCATCAGAGTCTTCCAGGATCTTGCTGGGACATGTTGCATCCCATCTGTCTCCTAGTACCCGTCCTCTTCGGTCATTGTACGTTTAGGAAATTGAAGAACTCACCGAGGTACCCCATTTCATTTAATGTTCTCACAAAGTCTTTATGTGCAGTATGGAATTCCATTTACTTGAAACTCTGTCATAGATTAACTGTTGCTCTGGCTGTTCTGGATCTTGTCCGTAGTTCAGCTGGCTTCAAACTCAGAGATTAGCCTGCCTCTGCCTCCTCTATGATCAGGTAAGTAGCAGAGCATGGAGAATAGTTTACTTAGTAACTTTCTGGGTTGCAAATGTATTGCCAAAAATTATCCTAAAAGTAAAAATTACCTACAATTCTTTACCAAATCAATAGCCTTTATTTTGATAATCCTCCTACTGAGATGAAAACCACTTAGATCTGCAGTTCTTTTGTGGGTCGGTACCGCTTTGGGAGTTGAATGACCCCTTTATAAGGGTCACATATCGGATATCCTGCATATCGGATATCCTGCATATCGGATATTTACATTACGATTCACAACAGTAGCAAAATTACAGTTATGAAGCAGCAATAAAAATAATGTTATGATGAGGGGGTCACCACAGCATGAGGAACTGTATTAAAGTGTCGCAACATTAGGAAGGTGGAGAACCACTGCCTTAAGATGATACTACATTCAGTCACAGCCATGCAACCGGGAGAGCCATGAGCTCTCCATCAAAGAGGCCTTGACAAGAGGGTTTCAAACACATGCTCAAGTGATCTTGCTTGGAAAGGCCCCGGCGGATAGAAGGTCCCCAGTCAATATTTCTTCAGTGGTTAAACTGAAGAAGCAGCTGAGTGCTTTTAACCGGGAGGGTTTTGATGCTAGTGGCAAAAGCCAAACTCACGTGTTAAGGAACCCACAGTGTAGAGGATACGTGAGTTAGTGTGTGAGCAGCTCAGGTCTTCCATCTAGCTCAGCCTCTGCTGCAAACTTTGGTCTGTGGTCAAGTTGGTGGAGGCTGGGGTGAGGTCAGCTGCCTCTCTGTAAAGGGAAGCATGGTTTGTGGTTAACAAAAGGTGATTTTCTTTTTCATGCTTAGTCTTATGCAGAGGTGTAGTATACACAGCAGGGAAAAAGAGACCCTCTGGGCAGGGTTCCTGAAATGGCCTCGCCCTAGTTTGCTTTGCCACCCTGTGGTCCCCACAGCAGAGCTTTTAAAGTGCTTGGCCTTAATGATCTGTTAGGTCCCTCTCCAGCTGTGACCTCCAAGGACAGTGTTAATAATGAGTGTTACAAGGATCTGTCTGGAGGCCTGTGGAGGACACTTGAGGACATCTTTTCGGAAGCACATCTTCAGAGTGTCATCTTGTCCCTCATCTTGTCACCTTGGTCCTTGTCTCCAACTCAGCCCTGCCACAATCTGTGCGCTCTCCTGAACCTTGAACTTGGTAACTGCCAAACCCTCCTCACTCATGGTCCACATCCAATAAGCCACCAGTTCTTCTCAGAAACTTAGCCTTGTTTTCAGTCCCAGAGCTCAGGCTCTTCTTTCCTGCTTTGGGCAGTACCACAAACTGTGTCAGTTCCTCCTGGATATGTCACTCCACTCCTCTGCATAGTGTCTCCGAGGGTTCCTAGGAGTGCTCTCCCATGGGAGCCTCATCCACCTTCCCAGCCTTCACCTCTCTTCCAGAGAGATCAAGCTGCCTCTGGCTCTTTGGCATAAAGTTCTTTGAGTGTCTTTTATCCTATGTGCTTGGGACCAGAAGTCTTTGAGATTTTGGAGTTTGTTTTTGGATTTTGTAATATTTGTATAGATTCTCCTAGTTAGGTATGACTAATCTGAAAAGCGCCCGAATCCAAACTGCTCTGAAATCAGATTCGAGTCTTGTTGGTGCTCAAAACCTCTCAGATTTTGGAGCAGTTTGGATTGTGAATTTTTAGATTCAGGATGGTCAACTTGTATCATGTAGTTTTATATTTTCATTTCTTGGGCCATGGTGATTTTCCTCTGTAGTTCTCTTTTGCCTCAGCTTTCAAAGTGCTGGAATTACAGACCTAAGCCATCATTTGCAGCTCTAATTTATAACATTTCTTTAATCTCTGTAGAAAGCCTGTGATGACCCTTGGCTAAGATAAAGGCCCCACTTTGCTAGGTATAAAAGTGAAAATACTTTCACTATTCTCAGGTAGTAAGTGTTATCTCTGATCTTAACTGTCTCCATTTTGTAATCTAGGCCTAGCCCTGGAAGCTTCTAGGCTCCGTACAATCTAGTCTAGGTTTCTAATGTTTTCAGCCTCTGAGACTTGCTGCTGAGTAAGATCATGTTTTCTAGTTCTTTCTGTACTCTGGCTGGCTGGTTCAACTCAGGTGTTCTGGCTCGAACACCTCTTCAAGCCAACTGATTTAGTCTGGCTTCTCTCTCAACCTCTGACTTTTTTTTTTTTTTTTTCTCTGCTTGGCTTCAAACTAAGTCTGGCAATCCGTTCTAATCCTCTGGCTCCTTCTGTCTTCACCTGTGTGTGTCTAGCTTGTTTTCTCTTGGCCCTGTCTCTGTAAAACTCTCTCCTTTTTATATTGCCTTGCTTCCTTCTCTGTTCTCATAAGAGTGGGGGCATATCCTATTCTGTTAAATCTGCCAGTCAATTAGACATCACTTTCAAACATGGCTGCTTCCTTCTACAAACTAACTTTATCTTTATTGTTTGGGAATAAGGGTGTGTGCTAAGGGCTGAGCCACACCACAACTAGAAACAGTTTTTTTTTCTTTCTTTCAGTAAATAACACAATCTTGGAGTTGACAGTGTGATCAAATATCCTATAACAGGATTTTTGTGTCACTACTACATTACATTAAAATGATCCACACAGAGCTATCTCTTCCACTACACTATAATTCATTGAAAGATATCACTTTCATTTTCATTGATTTTTTTTTCCTCTCAAGTTTATTTATTTTAATTGTGAGATAAAATTGTACCGTGTCCAGGATGAAAGAGGCTTCAGGGGCAAGCAGGTGAAAGTGAAGTGCAATACTTAAAAAATTTAAGAGCCGAACTTTCAAATTAAATGTGTTTATTGAGGACTGGAGAGATGGCTCAGCGGTTAAGAGCACTGACTGCTCTTCCAGAGGTCCTGAGTTCAATTTCCAGCAACCACATGGTGGCTCACAACCATCTGTAATGGGATCTGATGCCCTCTTCTGGTGTGCTTGCCGTCTTTTGGTGTGTCTGAAGATAGCTATAGTGTACTCATATATATTAAATAAATAAATATTTAAAAAATGTGTTTATTGTATTTTAGTATTAGCATAAAGCTATAATAAGCTTTAAATGCACGATTTTCTTCTTACAGTTCTGCATTACTTAAGAAGAGAAGAGTAAACTGGGCAGTGGTGGTGCATGCCTTTAATTCTGGCACTCAGGAGGCAACAGCAGAAGACTCCTTGTGAGTTCCAGGCCAGCCTGGTCTACAGAGTGAGTTCCAAGACAACCAGTAGCTAAGGCTACACAGAGAAATAAATCCTGTCTTGAAAAACAAATAACTCCCATACCAAAAAAACAAAAACAAAAACAAAAACAAAACCCCAAATCAAAAAACCCAAACCCCAAACCAAAGCCAACCCAAAACCCAACTAGCCAACCAACCAGCCAACCAAAAGAACAACCAACCAATCAAACAAAAGCAAGAACAGAAAGAAAGAAAAGAAAAAAAATGAGAGAAAAATAAAAATACAACATGATTTGGACATTCACTCATGGAGGCCTTCTGAGGTTGCTCCTTTGTCCTCACACGGGCGCCTGGTGTGGTGAATACCCTGTTTCCTGATGCTGGCAGACTTGGGAATCCCTCAGTAAAGCAGTCTTCCCCATGATGATGTCATCTGTTTCTTGCCTAGCAGCAAGATAAGTATACACGGACAGAGCACCTTCTGGGTGATCCTGCTCCAAAGGCACAGAGCCTAGCTAAGAAAAAGCTGACATCAGAGAAAGCAGAGCTCGACTTGAGTCCCTTGGCCAGGCTCCTTTGTGGAGTGCACACTTAATTCTGGGTGCGGCTTACAAAGTACAGCGTTTTCTCCAGCTCTTGAGTAACCTAAGGCTGCTCACACGGTGGGAGAAAGGACAGCCACAGCCTCTCTGACAAACATTTGGGGCTGTTGTATTATACCTTGCTCGCTAGCTAGACGAGGCAGGACAGTGACTGGTGTGTTTTTGGAGCTCTGACCCAGAGAAATTCCTCCTTTGTCACTTTATGCTGCTTATTTTGTTAAGTGACAGAGTTGAGTCTATCACAACGTAAGCAAGATAAAATCGTGGTTCTCTAGCCACCCCACCCCTCATCTCCCCGTGTGGAATCTCTTCCTTTTAACCACTCCGCAGCAGCAGTCATTATTACAGAGCAGTTATTTATTGGTCTTCAGGCTTAAAATGAATGAGAGCTTTGCTAGATGTTTGTTGTTTAGAATGTTTGCATATTTTCAAGGCTTTAGCTCGGCCGAAATTGCCATTATGAAGCTCTGATTTTGTACAACGGGATGGTGTTGTGGTCCCTGACTCGCGGGAAGCTGGTCCGATGTACATATACTTTCATTTTGCTGACTCTATGGAGCCTCTCCAGTGTATAGGCTGAAGCAGCCCCCAAGTTCCACCAGGGGGTGCTGTTGAACTTCTGAAAAAGACCGTAGTTGGGAGCCAAAGGTGGGAAGTGGTGAATGTGGAGGGAGGCATGGGGCTGGTTGTGGGAAGGGGGGTGGGAGTGGGTGGAAAAAAAATCTTGGATGCGAAGCTGACATTTCTGTCTGAGGTGAGGCATGCTTTGCTGATGCCACACATGGAATGTTTCGGAAGTGTCAGTAATAAATACTTCTATCAGGAATCTTCATATTCCACAGCTCTGCTTATCGTACCCCAAGGAGACTCCTACAAAGACATAGCTGTCAGGGGCTAATTTGGGATCTGAAAGCTATGGTGGTTGTCAGGCATCTTTCCCCGTGTGTGATATTTATCTCCTCTCACAAACAAACTGAGTGCAGGGTTTTTAATTAATTTCCAAGTGTCTCCCATGGTAATTTTCCCTCTAATATATTAATACAATGATTTAAGCCTTCATTCAGGAGCAGACTTTCGGCTGAAAATCACCAAAGGCTTAGATGGTGTTTAGTGTTATCAATAAGGTACACGTTCGTTGGTTTGCAGGGAATCAATAAAGTAGCCCTTCCCTCGTTTTTATTTTTAGAAGCATCAATGGGGTTTTTATCTCTTTTAAGTATATTAAGGAAATCATGGCCCTGCTGATTTTAGTTTTCTCCTTCTGATTGGAGGGAGCTCTCAGGCTGCTTCTCTTTATTGTTTATGGAAGATGTGCGTCAGGCAAAGTCTTGATTTGGTGACGAACAGATGAATTTTAAAAAGTGTTTCCCCTTCAGAAAAACTTGATTTTTTTTTTTCTAAGAGAAAAAGTCCCAGAAGAAGAACACAGAAAGGGTCACACTTTGAAAGCAGTTAAAGTCAGGTAGCTGAAGAGCAAGTGAACTAACCTTTTCCCTGCCCCATACCCCTCTCAGTACAAAGCATGAAATACAAATACTAGCAAATTGAAGGTTTACTATTTGTTTCTCAAACAGTGTAGTTCACAAAACAAATGGGTGTGTGCTAATTGACCAGATTTAAACATTTCACACTGTATATGTATAAATCTATATTCTCTAAAACATGCTGTATATAATACAGTTTTATCTGACAATTAAAATAAAATACATTTGAGAGGGAAAAATCCAACGAAAATGAAAGTGACATTTTGCATGGAAGCCACATTCAGAGTTTTATTTATTTATTTTTTAAAGAATTCTTATGTCTCTATTTAATAGTGTTATACTCTTGGCTCAAAGGTTGCCTCAAATTTCATAAGGATTTTCCCCCCTCAATTCACCTTTAGCATATTTGATTACTGGGGTGATAGGGCAGTTCTTGGACTATTTATCTTTCTCTGAAAACAGCATCCAAAAATCATTGGAAAAATTGCTGCAATAAAAGGAAATCCCCAGAATTTATATAGGGATTTTAATTACCTGTAATTAAAGTTTAAATTATTAGAAATTCGGGAAACTCAATCTTATAGGTCTGGAGATTAAATGTGTCATATTTTTTTTTTCCTGTGTGAGCGTTTCATTCTTTCCCTTGCCAACCTGTCACGTGAACATTTCCCCTAGATCCATTAGGCAAATTTAATAACTAAATATCTATCTAGTGAGAAACGAGTTTTTAAAGTTCAGCATGCCCTGTGAATAATTTGTATCCCCTCCACCCCCCTCTGCCCCCTTCCCGGCCTGCGTGGTGGTTGTACGTAAGCGCCTCAAAAATCAACCTTTTAAGCACAGATTGATCCTGGCAGCTCTTATTTTATGTGATTTCCAAGGATCGGTCTAGAAATGCTTCTTAATTGAAATAGTTCTCCTCCTTTGGCTTTTATTTTATTGTCCTTCCCTTCTTGACATCTTGTACATCACATCAGAAGCTATTTTAGACACACGAAATGACAGCTTTCTCAGACCCGACTGTGGGTCCTGATAGACCTGCGCTTCTTCAAGCAGGCAAGTTGCAGGCGCCGGCTTCAGAGATGCTTTCCCGGCATGATGGGCGAGTCACCTAGAAACGGAACCTAAACTGCAGGTTAATCATCTCGCACTGGCTGATGTCAATTCTCCCCTGCCCTGCATCCTACCAAAGAGCAGGAAAGCCAAGAACTATTTTCTCTTTGCTATTTAATTTAACAGAATCTGGGCTCAACTTTAGTTGGAAATTATATTTCCTCTCGGCTGGGATGGAAAGGCTACTGTAATTTAGTAGTGCGTTGTAAAGAAAAACTGAAGCAACCTCTCGGCATCCTTTCTCCTCAGTTGTCTCTTTCCCTGGGTGGGAGAGCACACAAAGTGGTTACCGTGTGGCTCAGGCATGCACAGATAACGCACGTGTTAGAGAGTCTGAGGGAGTACGCTCTGTGATGTTTTGGAGTTAGAGAAGGGTTATTTGGGAAAAATGTATTTATATCACTAGATTTTTTTTTAAAAAGGAAGCAGGATATGAAAATATTGTATGCAGGAACAAACAGTTCAGCAGATCAGACCTGTCCTCGCTAGAGGTAGAGAGCAAACATCTCATAATGAGACGAGTAACAAGATGAATATTGTACATTTGTTTTTCGGTTCTACCCAAGTCTTTGTAACTTTACAATGTAAGATTCAGAAATTGGAGCCAATTACCATAATATGTGGTGGTTTGGTGGGAACATGTTCTACATCAGACAGTTAAAAGGGTTTACTGCTATTAGGAGCATGTTAATGCCTTGATAATGTCTCCCCTTGCTTTGTAATGTCTCTTGCTGAAGTATAGAATTCTTTTATCTTCTTATTACATTATGCAAAAACTTGAATTGAAAAGATATTTGCAGGAACATTTAAAGTACTGCATCAATCAGCTTCAAAGAAGAGAAAATGTTCTCAGAATAGCTTAGAAAAGGATAACTGTCACTTTTATTTTGGGTGAACAAAGGCGACCACGCAGAAAGCACTTTATTGTAAAAGCACACGGTGTGATTCAATAAATATGCCGTATAAATATAAAAGAGAAGAAAGTTCATAATTATCTTATGACTTAAGCGTAATTTAAGTAATACTTTTAAAATGCAGCCGGCAACGAAGTACTCTTGCTACCGGGTCCTGAGTTCTAGCCTGGGAGTCCCCGTGAGGTGATAACTGTCTTCGCTAACATCGGGTTTGAATGGATTAGTCATGTTCTGTTTTAATACTTCTCAGAATGACACAGAAAGGAACATGTGGGGAGAGCATTAGCAAAAATCTTAACAACCACTTAACGGCGTAAGCTCTGCAAAATGGGTGTCCTTATGTGCGTGTTATTCCGTTGTTGCTCTTCTTGTGGCTGCTGCTAAGGTAGCTGTGGGTTTGTGTTTTACTGTGTTGTGACTTGGCTTAGCATTTCCAGATGTTCCCTGTGAGGTAAGAGACATTTATCTGCAGCATGATTTCCAGACCTTTAGGGTCAGGGCTTTTCTTTAATGCTGTTCATTAAGGATGCTTACAATCTTCCTTATCATGAGAATTTTTTGTTGTTGTTAGCTTATAAGCATGCTTTTGAAACTTCAAGTACTAACTACACGATCTTATTTTTCTAATGCGTGTCCCAGCTTTTAACCCTTAACCTGATGATAAATGCTGGAGAGGTGAGTGTTCAGTAAAGCTTAAGAATCTACAATCTGATATTTATTGCTATTTTTAGTACTGGTATGTGAGCCTTTCACCACACTAGGCAAAGGCTCTTTAGCTAAAGCCATCTCCCTATACTGAACTATTTATCTAAAGAAAATATTCAGATCTGGAAAACACAATATACTAGTTCACAATAGGGAAAACCATCCATAGTATCCAAATTTTCCATAATGTATGTTTCCACGTATATAGACATACACCTAGATGTGGTGAGTCAGTTCCCATATGCAGAAGCTGCGTGGCGAGTGCCTGATAATGAAAGTTGAATATTAAAAAAAAACCCTAATCAGTAAAAGTATATCTCTATTTTCTGACCTGACAAAAGGGTGGTGTGCCTTATTAAATGTAGTGATATAATCTTTTCCAAGGCTCATCTTCTTCCAAGATTCAAAAAGAATTTCATTTGAAGTCAAATAACCAGGCTAATTTGCTCCCTCACGCCATTGTAGTTTAGGAAATTATACTAACGCTATGGTATTTCTAAGAAATAATGCTCATTTATTTAAAAACTACAAATATAGCACCTTGTAATAAGAAATCAGCTTGTGGCTGTGTGACATCGTTTTGCTCACATCCTATTCCTCGTGGCTATTGTACACAGTACCCAATTCATTAAAATAATTTTCTCCTCATTTCAGTGGGCAGAACGTAGGTCCTCTGTAGAGCGTTGTTCAGCCAACCCCTCCTCTCAGAGATGCCCCACTTTCTCATGGCTTCTTTCTCTTGGCCTCCTTGGGAACACTCTCATTTTGAAAGTACAAGGGGAAATTATCTCATAAACAAAATCTAATAACATTAGAACTTCTGAGATTTTTGAAAATACAGGCTTCTTAAGTTATTAAACTATGGGAGAAGCTGTAATTTATAACCAGCAAGTTAGAATGTTGTACACATCTGTGTACTGTTTCAGAAAATAAAGGTTGTTACCATAGCAACTGCCACACACTATAGAACATACGTTATTTGTGAGATGCCAGGCTTCGTGTTAAAAAAAAAAAATTCTCCCTCCTCATGGCTGTTCCCTGATGTTTCAAGGATTCCCACCTCCTCCTCAGGAGGGTGGTGGGGGTTCCTTCATTAGCACTCTCATCTCCCCTCATTCTCATTTTTAATCCTCTGTTAGCTCAATCGCTAAGTTTTCACGGCACAGGGATGATCTGCCAAGACACATCCCCACTTGCTCACGTTTGGCTAATTCTTAAGGCCGTCTGGTTGAAATTTTAAGATATAGAGCCGTAGAGGGAGTCGAGGTACGGCTAATTACTGTGACTATGACATCAATGTTGCCTGCTGACATCTCGTTTGTTTGGCCAGTTGAGCATTTCACAATTTTAAATGACATGATACGGGTATTTTACCGCTTTAAAAGATATCACATGGAAGCATATATTTACTCTGTAAATATCGTTGTTTTGCTTAAAATTTTATGATGTGTCCAATCTCCTTTGAAATCAATCATAATTTAGGTAGGCTTGAACACTTTATTTTTATTGTATATTTTAATTTTTTGAGAATTTCCTACATGAGTACTGTATTTACATAATTCCCACCGTCTTCCTCCTCCCTCTCTCATGTCCCCCCCCCCATTCATAATCTCTTGCTTTCACTTTCTTTGTCACACACACATATGTGTGCACACACGGGTACAGACACGAAACTGCTGAGCCCACTCAGTGATGTTCATATGTAGATGTAAACACATGAACACCTGTAAACTCCTGCTCACAACTTGAGATTAGATAACCTACCTATGGGGTGGGCGGGGGGAGAAGGTCACATTTTTGATGACAAAATTTATCTACTTAAAAATAGTAGAAGTTAGGTGTGAGATCTCATATCTATAACCCAAGTACTTAGGAAGCTGAGGCAGGGGGACCACCATCCCTCAGCTTCAAGATCTATTTGGGTTATAGAGTCAGACCTTCTTAAAGAGAAAGAAAGAAAGAAAGAAAGAAAGAAAGAAAGAAAGAAAGAAAGAAAGAAAGAAAAAGAAAGAAAGAGAGAAAGAGAAAGAAAGAGAGAAAGGAAGGAAGAGGAAGAGAGACAGGAAGGAAGAGAAAGAGAGACAGGAAGGAAGGAAGGAAGGACACTAATCAGCTTATGACTTTATTTGCGACATCATTTTGCTCACATCTTATTCCTCACGGCGATTGTACACAATACCTAACTCATTAAAATAATTTTCTCCTCATTTCAGTGGGCCGGCCGCACAGGCTCTCTCTCTGTAGAGCGCCATTCAGCCTCTGCTCGCAGAGACGCCCCACTTTCTCACCGCTCCTTTCTCTTGGCCTGCTGGGACACATTCATTTTGAAAGTTCAGTTGAAATTATCTCTTGAGAGATATTTAATAACAACAGATTTCTAGTCTTTCCGGAGAATAGTACTAATTTCTTTTCTTATGACTGTGACAATATACCCCAGAGAGAGGAGCAACTCAGGAGAAGATATTTAGTTTATTTTACGTCATTTTTCTTTCACTTCTCACTTCCGGGGAAGAAATCCCACCAGGGCGGTGAAGTCATGGCGGCTGGGGTGTTCTGAACTTCTTCAGATCTTGTTAGAGCAGGATGTAGCAAACTAGGATTGGAACCGGAGGTGGCAACTGCCTTCAAAGCTTGCCCCTAGTAGCTGGGACTTCAGCTGGGAAGGCCACATTTCCTAACGGCTCCACAACCCCTCGAAACCAGCTGGGAACCAAGTGTTTAAACACATGAGTCCTGGGGACAGCTGGAAGTGCCAAAAAAAATAACAAAATTGACCAACAGGTCTGAAATCTTGATTGGATTTTTTTTCTCTTGATGTGGGATCTCAAGTAGGCTAGGCTGACCTTGAAACTCATCCTGTAGTTAAAGTCTGCCTTAAATACCCAATCCTTGGTTCTTAACCCACCAAATTCTTGGATAACAGGCATGCTCTACCATACCTGCCTGTAATCTCCATTTTAATTTCAATATAAATCCTATTGGCTTTATAGGTAGAATAATGAATTGATAAACAGAAGGAGATTAACCATGGGATGTAGAGAACCATTCAGTATGGCTGCCTATGGGATCAAATGTCCAACTGGTTCAAAAATAACAACCTGAAAATCAGCTGAACATTAGAAAGCTGGTGTTTGATGCTTGCTGGGGCCACACAGTATAGCAAAGGTCTTTGAAGTGCAGACATATTTAGGGTGATGGACTTCATCACTCATGGCAATTTTGGAGTTCGAAGTCAAGATACCCTTGTCACCACTGACATATGTTATGAGGAGGCTTTCTGACAGTATTACCACCTGCATTTTCTTTTACGAAGGGAAGATACCAGGTACTGGCTTTCTTCAAAACAGCTACCTCCGAACACTCACAGTGGTCCTGTGTCATAAAACTGCATTTCATCTATCACAAAAGCAAATATTTCTGGTGAAAAAAAATAATGACAGATTGAATTATACTCATCTTTTTCTTTTTAAAAAAAGTAATAGTTTAATCAATAAACATTTATTAAACATCTACCAGGTGCCAGGCACAGTTCTTGGGATATAAAGATGGATAAGTGATTATCCCTGCCTCGGAGAGACCCGGCCCAACTCCCACAGTGAGCCACGTGCTGGGTGGGACCTGGTTTCTTCTGGCCTCATCAGCCAACCACACAACAGTAACCAAGGCCCACATCTGTGGAACGTTTCCTCTATGATGGGTCCTTCAGCAGTGCTCTGTAATGCATCTTACACAACAGTATACCACGTGGGTTATACTGGCAAGAAACGTGGCCGAGAGAGTTTGAAAATCTTGCTCAAGAGTGCAGGGTTCTGCAGCTTGTTCAAAACCTGCCATAGTGTATCCTCACTTCTACCTGGGGTGCTACTATCCTTGGTGCCTTTGTCTCCCACTGGGCTTCACAGCAGCTGCCTGAATGGCTGGCTCCCCAGCCAGCCACTTTGCTCATAATTCCCGTAGTGCTCTCAAAGAACATGAGCCAGACCTTTGGGTCTTCTGGCCTTAAAACTTCCTGTGGGTTACCATGCTGCATAGAATATAACCTATGAGTCAATCTCTTTTCCATGGCTCAAAAGGCCCTGCAGAACTTATCACCTCCTTCTCCCCTTAATACCCCATTATTAATGCCATTATTGTTCTCCGTCCTTCCTTTACTATATCTTAGACCAGACCGGCACACTTTTCCTAACAAGGGTCAGATGGAAAATTATTTTGGCTTTGTAGCCATACAGCTGTTAGTGTATGTGTGTGTGCATATGCATGTGTGGATGTGCATACAGGTGAAAATCAGAGGACAAATTGCCTAGGGCCATGCAGGAGGAATGACAAATGGCTTTAGAAACCCACGGGTTACCACAGCCACATGTGTGGGTCTCCATGTGGCACGTCCCTGAGGACCATGTATCCCGAGGACTTCTTGCTGCTATGGAGTTCTGCTCTGCTTGCTGCCCTCACATCCCTCTTAATCTAAGAGTTATGTGAGAACTCTAAGGGGACTTCCAGTCCCTCACTGGGTAGTATCTCTGGCACTCACAGTACTAATGTTTGATCTTTTTCAGGCACTGCTGCTGAAGCAGATGGACGATTCAATCACTACCCTAGAGAAGAACTTAGAGATGTAGATTGCCAGCAGTGACCATAACCCTTAGAAAACATTTGGAAAAAAATAAAATTGTTAGTGAAGCTAGGTTGAGATGTTTTTACTACTGGCTTTGATGTAGAAACTCTTAGGGAACAATCTGAAGTTCAGAAGGCACACTCTTACTAGTGAAGCTAGGGACCTTTTTATGGTCAGGGAACAAGAACAATGGCAGCCCTGGCTGAGGTGACTCTCACTGAGGTTGGACTGGTGAGGATTGATTTCTTATACCCATTTTTAACCTCAGCTTCCTGATAGGATTTGTTAAGAACTGATGATGGGTAGATACACATTTTGAGGATTTAAGGTAAATATGACTGTTTCAATAAGTTTAGATTTGCGATTCTTTTAAGAGTCTAGCAAGATTACTTTTTTAAAGTAAATGTGATAAATAATAAAATAATTACTCTTTTCTTTGTAACCACAATTTGCTGCCTGCCAGTGAGAGAATCTGGCTGAGGAGACTCCCTTATTTGCTTGCTTCACTTTGCTAATCCATAACAAGTTGCTTAGCTACGAATGTACGTGGGGTTTTGGAGTAATTTGTTTTCTTTATCAGTACTATGAAGTGTTATTTCTTTTAAAGGTATTGGGAAACACACTATTTTTTCATAATCACTCACTAGAAGAAAACTAAAATGTAGTCACATTGTAATTGTATACTGCTTGAAAGATTTTGCTGGGATATATAAGCTACGGAAGAAAGAATAAAGTATGAGGGATGGGGCATCCATCAAGTATGTATGTGTCAAGTTTGTGTGAGTGGAGGGCTAGAACATTGTTCCTCCTATCCGTCAACTATGTGTATGTATGTAACATTTGTCTGGGTGTGTGTGTTGGAGCTTGCTCCACCCACTAATTGTGTGTGTGTGAGTGTGTGTGAGTGAGTGTGATTGTGTGTGTGAGTGTACATGAGAGTATGAGTGTGTGTGAGTGTGTGAGTGTGCATGTGAGTATGAGTGTGTGAGTGTGCACGTGAGTGTGCATGTGCGTGTGAGTATGAGTGTGTGTGTGTGTGAATGTGAGTATGTGCATGTGAGTGTGTATGTGTGTGTGTGAAATGTTTGGAGCCTGCTTTCTGGAGCTTTGTTCTAACCATTCTATGTGTGGATGTGCATGTGTCTGTTTGTAGGTCTGTCTGTCTGTATGTGTGTATGTATATATTTGTGTGTATGAAGTTATTGGATTCTGCCTTTTGTTTCATTCACTCAGTCTCTCTCTCTCTCTCTCTCTCTCTCTCTCTCTCTCTCTCTCTCTGTATACACATGTGAATTTTCTCTCTTTCCTTCTCTTTCTCGCTGGCCCTAAAGAGTTAAAGAGTTCATAGTTTTTCCTCTGGCCACACAGAGAGTGCCAGCCCCAGTAGACTAAGCTTTGTTCCCTCAGTTAAAAGTCTGCTGAGTGCCTTCTCTAATCACTGGCTGCCTTTGGCAGCAGCCCCTGTAGGTGTCAGAATCCACCCCGGTCAGCGGCTCTAAGCACTGACGCCCAGTGGCTGCCTGCCTCAGTTTACCAACCACATGGATGCCAAAGCTGGTCTTTGCCAACAAACTTAGTTGTTCTTTGGGTGCTGTCTCCCCTCTGTCCCTCCGCAAAGATCTTTCATTTGATCTGGAATGCACCAAGTAGGCCCTGGGGCTTCTGCCTGCCTTTGCTTTCACAACAGTCTGCCCCCAGACATTGGGATTATGAGCATGCCAGTCTGTTTTTCACATGAGTTCTGGGACTGGTCTCAGGTCCTGATGCTTGCATAGCAGCCACTCTTCTGCCTGAGCCACACCCATGTCTCCAGCACAGGCTGCTCTGCTACCATGGCACAAGAGCAGCTGTAGATACTGAATGAACAAATGAATGGCATGAGTGAGCTTAGACTCCGACAGAACCTCACTTACAAAGGTAGCAGGCTGCCTGGGTCTACAGACCATGATTTGTTGGCTCTTTCTTTAGATCTACTAGTCCCCCGTTGGTTCCTCCTGTCTGCCCAGCCTTTCTCACTTCAGGGTCCAGCGCAGTCTCCAGTTCATCCTAACTTGGTCCTGACATTGAACCTTCCCTGTGGATGATGCTTTTTTGGCGGGGGAGGGGGGGCGGGCTATGATGTCTAAGTTGTCTTATTCTATTGCATTGCTAGTTATCAGTGCCTGTGTCTTCCCACCTCTCTGGCAGCAGCAAGCTCATTAACTCATTTGTTCACTTACCTGTGGTCTGTGCCCCATCAGGTTGATGCTATGCATGGTGTGAGGAAGAGTCTCTTTCTCTCTCAGGTATTTCTAGCCGCCAGAGCAGTGGCAGGGGCATGGATACTCAGCACGTGGCTCATGTGAACAGAACGCAAGGCCCCGAATCCAAACTGTACACTTTTAATGATTTCTCAACATCCCTTCCTTGTGACTGAGGTCCCAAGTGATGGTTTGAGGGTGTTGTCATACTGCCTTCACAGAGGATCCTTCATGCCGGCAAAGCCCGTCTTCCACATATTTCTGCTGACCCAGGAAATTTCTCCCATGGGCCTGAGTTAGGCTGATGTCTTACCTGTGTTGCTCACCGAGCACTGACCTCTGACCTCTGTTTGTCTTTGCCTTTGCTGACACCATTGCCATGTCTACAGGGTGTCATCAATTCCCTCTGTTTTTTCTGCCATCACGTCAGTACTCTTTGATACCTTGCATGCTTTATGATATTTGATATGATGTTATGATATGATATCTGGGGGCCTCCAGTACCACCCTCTGATGACTGTTGCTTCTGGTGGGCACCACTACCTCTTCTAAGCACTGAGCTTACTGCCAGGATTGCTTTTTCTATGTCCCATCCTTCTAGATGCCACCCAAGCCTTGTCCAGGCAACAAGAGAGTTGACGAACAACACTCCTTTTTGTTTTTTCAAGACTTAAATGAATGTGGCTCATGTCACACTAATTGATGAATTTTTCAGTCTTTATTTACCACCACGATTCTTTCCAGATATAATAGCTGCTGCTTACAGGATGTTTACTGTATGTCAGGTACCGTTGGGAGAGCTTTGTGGATATTAACCTGTGTCATCCTCTCAATAGGCTCATGAGGAAGAAATACCATTGCTCTCGTCCCCACAGAGGCCAGAGTGGTTAAATATCTTACTCAAGGCCAGCACTAGGTGGCAGTGTTGAGATCTGAATTCAAGTGATCGGTTTTAGAACCCTTGTTCTTAATGACTCGTCTATAACGAAGGATCTAGATATGTGCCAGTGGGACATGGCTGACATCATACTATCCTCTAAACCTTTCTAATATCATAGTGGGCTACACACACTGCCATTCAGTGCCGTGTGCAATAAATGGTGTGCTAACAGATCTGAGCAGTTATTCCTGCCCTCAGGCTGACATGAGGACTGTTCCCTTCTCCCTGGGTGGGAATGTTAAGATAGCTGTACCTCTAACATGAAAGAACCCTTCAGGGAAGGAAGTGAGGTTTAAATTGCAGCCAGAAAGATGAATATAATTTTGAGAGTAGGAGATGATGTTTTTTGGGGGATGTGGGAGAAGGAAAGGACATAAACAAACTAGCAAGCCATTTCAGACTTTATGGCACCCAGAGCAGGCACCTGGCCAAGGGAGGTGAATTCCATTAACCTTTCCCATCATAGCTCCTTGGGATACATGGCACTGAGATGGAGAATGTGTAGGACCTTGAGGAGTATTGGTCCTCACTCAACAATTTGGACTTGAGTAACCAGGGAGGGTGGAAAGGTAAGGAAGCTAGGAAGAGTGAGTGAGTCATGAGAGCTGAAGACAGACTCCTCCAATACTCCTCTACAGTCAAACTTTCAATGCATGGCACAAAGCTTACACAGTGACCCCTTCATCTCTGGGGGACTATACACATTCAGCTTTCAGAATGTTAACTGGGATGGGATCTGCCTTCTTATATTCTAATGCACACAGTTGTTCTTCTCAAAACCACTTGCATTTTCATCATTCCTCGTGACGAAGCGTTCCCTCTCCATACCTGTGCCCATCAATTCTCTAGCAGGCATGAGACTGATTCTTGAGTATTGCTCTGGGGCCCTTCTTCCAATGCCCCATTGTCACAGTGAAGAAATGAAAGAAAGCACAAACTCCTAGTCTGGGAAGCTGCCTGCTAAACAAGTTCATCACCAGTGATGAGAGTCTGAAGCATCATGGAAAGCCAAGTAGGCAGTTATTTACATTTCAGTTCACTGAGGTTCCGTATGCTCTCCTGAGGGACCCTAAGGAAGTCCTGCTGCCATGACATCACAAGGTATCAACCAAAGTGTGTGTACCAAATGTCCATTGGAAATAAATGGGTCTCTTTTACAGAAACTACCTTGGAATGCTGTCAGCTCTGCCTGAAATAAATATGTAGACGTATTTTACTCTTGTCTGAGCAGCAGTTTCATTCTCTGGAGGGACAGCAATCCAGCCAGTCTGTTCTATGTGTCTCCTGACTCTATACTTGTTCCCTTGCTTGCCCAGGTGGGAGATAAGGAGAGTGGGGGGTTGACTTCCCACAGGGTGGTGAGTCCCACAGGAGGGCTGTGTGTTGCTTGATGAGCCTTTGAGGGATTGTAAAGCAATAACCCATCTAAAGAAACAGATTTACCAAAACCACAAATCTTATTCTTACGACTTTCCAAGTTTTCAAAAATGGTGTTTTTCTTAACTGAGTTATGTAATGATTTTGTGGTTGAAGGGGCTGGGGATCCTGGCAACCATCTAATTTCATTACCTGCTCTGTAAGAACCTGTAGTCCCAGGAATGTGATGTGAAATTCCGTCCATTCTGATATTTACCCTAAGAGGTATGGTTGATGTAAAAAGAGGTATAAAGGTACATTCAAAGGATGGTAGACTTTGTCTTATAGTGGATTGCTTTCGCTTTCTCTACATTGCTCCCAGGATTGTCTTGAGTTTAGGATAGGGAAGAAAGCATCAAATACAGAGGTTCTCAGACTCTCCAACTCCAGGGTCATCCTTTTCTGCCCCCATCCTTCTTGTGATCCTTACCCTTCCCACAGGATCCTGTTGCTTCAGCCCTCACAACAGCTCTGTTTTAATTAGCAGTGAAGAGACGTCCATGTTAGGGCTACATGAGAGGGAAAACCAATTTATAACCATTTGTAACCTAAGCTTTTTAGCAAATCAGAAATATAAAGCTTTAGCCATTCGCATCTAAAACCCAGAAAACAAAAACGTTACATGAAAAAGAAGTTGAATAGTGAAAAATAGATGCTTACAGAGTTATATAGCAGTTCAGCAGGTGAGACATGGGAAAAATAGTGAAAAATAGTGAAAAATAGTGAAAAATAGTGAAAAATAGATGCTTACAGAGTTATATAGCACTTCAGCAGGTGAGACATGGGAGAAAAGGAAGTAAAGGAAGGGGAGGGTGGGAGGACAGAGCAGGAGAGCTCAAGAAGCATGCAGCTCGGGACCTAGGGGTGACTGTTGAGTTCACAGACCATTGTTTGCCTCTGCCTACAGTATTCGCACAACTTCTCATGTGTAGGAGAAACCCTTACCTGATGGCCAGTCTCCCTCCACCTTGCTTAGCCGTGAGAAGCAGCCCACACCATTTTCAGAGCTAGTCTGGGTTGCATGCAGGCTCCTTGCTAGACCCTTGTATCTTCAAGAGGTTGCTTGCTACAGGTCCTGCTGAATATGTAAGGAAAGTTCTAGTGTGGCATTGCCTTCAGCCTTTTTGAGAAATATGGTCTATGAATCAAAGAAAAAAAATGAAAATTAGAAATAATTACATCCTTCTTGGGATCTTAATTTTCTTCCAATTTTTTTTGAGAAGTACTTCTTTTTTATAAATTTAAGTCTCAGCTTCTGATGAAGAGTGATCTTTTAGATCCCTGTTCCCTCAGCTTAACTTATCGATACATCTCTTTCTGAATCTTCATGTAACATCTGTGCTAGTTTCCACCAATATTTTTCTTTACGTTAATTCAAAATGATTTAATTTGGCCTTATTCTTTGCCATAAAATTGGCCAAGTCACAAGTGTGTCACTTAAAAAGAAGAATGAGCAGACAGCCATTATAATATTGGGGGAACGGCAGCGCTACTTTCCTGGTCCATCAGAATGAGTAACTTCCATTGTCAACTTCATGAGAGTTAGAATCAACATGGAAACACACCTCCGGCTATGTGTACGGAACTGTTTCTAGGAAGGTTTGACTGAGCAGGGAAGACCCACCTTGAATGTGGGTGGCACCATCCCCATACAATACAGTCTCAGAGTGACTAGAGAACTGACAGTGAGCTGGGTAGCAGCACTGATTTCTTTCTGCTTTCTGATGATGGATGCAGAGTGGCCAACAACAACTTTACGGTCCTGCTGTTGTGCCCTTCCAGAGCCCCACGACACAATGCACCCCTTCTTAAACCGAACACTAAGGTGCTCTGTGTCATGTATTTGGTGACAGCCACAAGAAGAATAACTAATACACCAGGAAATGCCAGGCTTCTGGCTTATGACTTTGTACTCTTTGTGTTGCATGAGAACTACCCAGTGTGCATAAAAGAGAATAGATACAGGGCAGGCAGCGTCCCAGGAGGCTGAAAGGCTTACCTATAGGTCACGGCATGACGTTTATTTGAAAATACAGGATATTTTCTAAATGAATTATATTTACATGTATTTACACACACACACACACACACACACACACACACACACACACACACCCTCTCTTTTTAGCATTTACATCCTGGATCTGAGTGACAGAGTTAGTGTGTTGACCAAAGGCTGACCTTCTACAAAGGTACCAGGTAGCCAGTTCTAGAAAGTTCTTCTAAGTGGTGTTTCTTAACAGGGGGCATGGTGGTCCTCTGCCTTCTGTATTTGCTATTCCTTAAAAAAAAACAGGGTTTCTGTGATTAAAAAAAGAATCATATTGCTTAGTAACAATCTCAACCAACCGAGTGCCTTTGTGGTTTCTCAGGAGAAAGATATATGAGATTATGTCATTGTCTCCTGGCTTTGTGTTTGCCATAGAATTTCCTCTTTTAGATTTCAGGGTAAACAGAACAAAGGATCACCTTTCCAATTCATAGTTTTCCCAGAGTATCTTCCAGTGTTCTCGTTATCTAAAGACTGTGGTAGAAAAAAGGGTTAAGAACATGGAAGGATGCAGTTAATTGTGTCATTCACAGTTATAGCATTCATTTATTTACTTTTGCTCGCCTTTTTGGATTCTTCTCCCCCAGGAAAGACTGAATAGAATCATTTTTTCCCTCTTTCCTATCTATTTCAAAAGTTGGTGATGTGTCAGATATATGTTCCCAATAATTGTAGTCACCATAACTGTGGGGGAATCAGGGCTCCAAGTAAATATGCTACGAAGAGAACTTCCTGAAAAAAAATTGATCCTCATGTTTGAGGGCAGTAGAAAGATTCTTTTGCCCCGAATACCAGTGAATAAATTCAGGCTTGGGTCACAGACACTGGGGCAGATATTGTCTCTGGGAAGAATGTCATGCCTTCAGCATGAAGATGCTACAAGAAAAAGGCATGTAATTAGGGGATGGGGGAAAAGACAGAAACTGGAGCCATTAAAGAGACTGTGATATGAGGAAAACATTGTACAGAGGATGTGACCAAAGATCTCGAATTCAAGAGTGGAGGAGAGCGAGACTGTTTAAAATTCCACTGCGCATTTGTTTCACAGGGAAGAATAATGTTCCTGTGTGGTGCCACTTGCCACTCCATGTTTAGAAACAATTAAAAGATGCAAATATTTATGAATCACTGTGTCTGTTGTAATCCTATTTGGAAAACAAACATCGTCTTGTAGATAGGCTCTCGGAGCTGGTTGCTGTTGGGATTCAGGGGTTAAAGCAAGCCCTACAAAATGAGCTCGCGACTGCTACCCAGACAAAGGGATGCAACTCAAGAGAGACTGTGCTGTTTGCTTACAAGCTGTTGCCTATGCCAAATGAGCATTTTAAAAGCCATTCAAATTAAGTTGAAAATTTGTAATTATATTTTCCCTTTTAATTGTAACTTATGCAAATGTTAGATTCCAGCTGTACAAATAATTTTCATTTCAGACTACAACATTCACATTAAATCTAGCATGTAACACCCTAACGCAAGAGCCTTCCCGGGCGGCAGTTGTGGATTGAGAAGGTTGGAGGAGGCTTGATTAGTGACGGCTGCTGAGGCTGGGAGCCTGCGGTTAAGTATAGATCACAGAGTGGCGGTCGAGAAGAGAGACACCTTTGCTGTAATTTGCTGGAGAAGATTTATGAATAGAACACAAAGAATGTCAAAACAGGCCAATCAAGGAAAGTACAAAGTCTTCCTGGATGTCTTCAGTGGATGGACCTTCATCCATGACGGTGACGTGGGTAGCACAAATTGGGCTTAGTGAGTCACTGAAGACAGACAGAGAGAGAGAGAGAGAGAGAGAGAGAGAGAGAGAGAGAGAGAGAGAGAGAGAGAGAGAGAGAGAGAGAGAGAGAGAGAGAACAAAGTTGTAAGTGGGGAGTAAGAAGGAATGGATTTAGGAAGAGTTAGTGGGATATTTAAAACCCTTCGGTGTTTGGTAGACACTGTAGCTGATGAAGTAATCTTTCGGAGCATTAGCTACAGGCGGAGGAGGTACGTGACCTCGTTTGCTAATTGCCATGTCTTTTAAACCACTTTGTAAACAGAAATCAGGTATTTCCCATTTCTAGTGGAAATTTCACTCAGGGAAGTCATGTCCAAGAGCGTTTGAAGTTTAGCGGAGAGTGAAGGGTGCTTTATATACGCGCGTGCATATTATTGAAGAGCTCAAGTATACCTGGGAAACAAAGTAAGCAAGAAAACCCACGGGGATGCTCACAACCGCATCTTCTTCAGACTTTTGATAAACTCGGGAAAGTTTGCTCCTTTGCAGGGAAACACAGGGAACCTGGATCCACTTCAGTTCTGTTGATGGTAATCCTCTCTCTCTCTCTCTCTCTCTCTCTCTCTCTCTCTCTCTCTCTCTCCTCTCTCTCATCTTTAACAGTGCTCTGAAAACAATGCAAAGAGCAAATGTAAGCAATTCATGACATTATTTAGTATCCAGGCAAACTTGTCACGTAAAATGGACTGTATGTAAACGATGCGTACATACTTACAGAGCTATCAGAGACCAGCCCTTCATTGTCAACAGGCACACAAATTAGCAAGGCATAAGTAAGTTTTAGGGCCACACACTGAATGAAGGTAGTGCGTTTGGAAGCTAAGGGGTTCCACTTCGGTTTTCGCAGTTAAGCCAGGTATCCGTTGGAAACTGTGTCCTCTTTCCTAACTGTGGGTACTTCCTATGCTTGACCATGAAATGAACCTGGACTTAGTTGGAAAATCATATCGATTTTCTATAGTTGGAAAAATCATGTAGGCTTTCTATTTTTTTTTAAACCACCCAGATAGGTTCCAGATAGAGATAGGAAAGTTTGTTGATCTCTAATTGGCTCTGAGTAGTTAGCACTGATCTACAGGAAACCCAAGACAAAGACACCACAGCTCTGGAACTGACCCAGGGTGCTGTTGCTCCAATCGCTTCAGGTCTAGGACAGAATGAAGGGCAACACAAGGAAAAGCTGACAGATAGTGGCCAGAGACAAAAATCCAAGAAAAATGAGGGGGAAAAAAACCCTTCCAGTGACTTGAACCAAATTAATCAGGCTCGCAGAGTTTGTTATTTAAGTACTGTGATAATGCCACATCTCTTTTACTTACGGATCAGTTTGGATCCTTACACAGGATAAAGACATCTGCGCCATTATGGTTGGTGGATTGCTCAATGATTTACAATGGATAAAGGCAGCAATGTCTTTTCTCTGTGGCTGGATTCACTGACTCACTCCGAAAGCATTTAGGAGGGCAGTTGTTAGGTGTCAGACAACATCATCATTAGGTATCCCCAAGCTCCCAAAATGATAGAGCCACTGACAACAACTTAATTGATAGTCTGGGCTGAGCTTAGGCTGGGCTCTGACAGGGTCAAACAGAAGGATTATTCGGGATAGACAAAAGGCTAGACTCAGCTCTCCTCGGAAACCTGTGAAATGGGTTTCTGTTTGCCAGGAAGAGCCGTTACTTCCCGTATCTCCCTACCTCCGCGCTCCTTTGGTCCCTATTAGCAGTCCCTGTAACACATATCGAAGCTCTCACACCAGCTGCCAGGCTGTTCTGGCTTGCATACTTTTCCAAACTCTGCAACTACCTACTCTCTTTTAAACCAGCATCTCTGACTGCCACACCTTTGCTACCCACGCCTGAGAGGGAGCCATGATAACTTTGAACTTCCCTAAATAAACCTTCTTCCTACCCATGGAGTGGCCTACTTGGGTGGTGTCATTGTGCCCTCACTTACAATTATGTGTGTCAACGGGAATACAGAGCAACAAAAGAAAAAAAAAACTGAATCACGGATTTGGTGAATATTTATCGTGTGAACGTAATTTACAGTCTAACGGAACCTGAGGTTTTTGACTTCTGGTCTCAGACCACATTCAGGAGACAGCTGTTGTGTTCATGTCCAGAGTCAGATTTATTCACTGATCTTTTTTTCTTGGGGTGTGTGTGTGCGGGGAGGTATAGCAGGTTTTCATGTAGCTCAGGTTGGGTCTGAACTCAATAGGTCTCAAAGGATGAGATGACCTTGATCTTCCTCTCTCCATCTTTTGAGTGACTGAAGGCACGAGTTCTCCCATCTGGTTTGGGCAGTGCTCAGTCTGGAACTCAGGTCCTTGTGAATACCAGACAAGCACTCTACCAACTGAGCTACATCCTTAGCCCTCGTTGGAGTTGTCTCTCTTCTTTCTTTCTTTCATCTAGCTTCACTGACCATAGACTCACAGGGGCAGACACTTCCTCTATGCATTTCACCCAAAGACCAGACACACAGCACAGAAAGGATCTGTGACTCTCAATGTTGGCCTGTGCTTAAAAGCACCGACTTTGGAGTTAGACGTGGGTGGCTGGTATATTGGCTTTGCTCTTCAGTAGCGCCTTGTTAAACACCACACTTTCTTACCAACAGAATGAATACAACATAGAAAGTTTTCAATGAAGTTTAAATTTAAATGCAGAGACGTCTTCAGCTTATGGTTAGAGATGCATTTAATATACACGATCTTCTGAGCATCATTGCTTGCTGATACAGTGAACTGTTAAATGGCTAGAAGTTGTAGCTGGCCCCAGCCTAGCATTGCAAGGGTGTCTGTCTCTTGCTACCAGAAGTGAGAGAGGTGTGTACGTATCAAAATGCACAATTTGAACTAAAGTTTTGCTATTGCTTTTGCACCTCTGTGAAGCTGAAAACAGTTGCAACTCTAAAGACATGGCTAAGACAGGGCACATCTGTAAAGACTTTACACCTCACAGGGCCTGACAAACGGTGGTTATTAGCAGCACTTAGCTAACATTCTCTGTTCTCACTGAGTTTCCATTCACAAGCAAGGCCTCTTGCCTGCCTGCTTAGTGTTCATTCATTACAGGATTGTGCTATTGAGGAGATTAGTGCAGGGGACCTTCTATGTCTTCTCCAGTCCTTAGGCGCTCGCTTGGTTTGCTTCCGGATGGTGGCAGCTACTGAGCTCCTCTGTGGCAACTTTTTAAAAATTAATTAATTAATTAACATCCAAAAAGCTGTCTTCTCTCTCAGTTCCCCCTCCCAGAGCCCCCTAACCCCTCCTCCTTCCCTTCTCCTCTGAGAGGGTGGGGCCCCCTTGGGCATCTTCCCACTGTGGCACATCAAATCTCTGCATGATTAGGCACATCCTCTCTCACTGTGGCCAGAGAAGGCTGTCCTATGTGCTGGGGGTGGGGGGCACTTGGTTCAGCCCATGTATGTTCTTTGCTTGGTGGCTCAGTTTCTGAGAGATGCCATGGGTCCAGTTTAGTTGACTCTGTTGGTCTTCCTGTGGAGTTTCTATCCCCTTCAGGGCATGCAATCTTTCCCCCAACTCTTCCATAAGAGTCCCCAATCTCTAGAGGTCTAATGCTTGGCTGTGGTGTCTGAATCTCTTTCAGTCAGCTGTTGTATAGAGCCTCTCAGAGGACAGTTATGCTAGGCTCTGTCTTCAAGCATAACAGAGTATCATTAATAGCGTCAGAAATTGGTGCTTGCCCATGGGATGGGTCTTAGGTTGGGCTAGTTATTGGTTGGGCATTCTTTCAGTCTCTGGTCCATCTTTGTCCCTGCATTGTTTTTAGACAGGACAAATTTTTGGTCTAAAGTTCTGTGGGTAGGTTGGTGTTCTTATCTCTCCACTGGGAGTTCTGCCTGGGTTACAGGAGGTGGCCTTTTCTGATTTCATGTCCCCACTGTTAAGCATCTTGGCTAAAGTCACACACATTGACTCTTGGGAGCCTCCCCTATGCCAGGTCTCAGGAGTTTCCTAGAGATTACTCCATCCCCCCATCCCTAGCAGCTGTAGAGAACTGGGGGGTGGGGGAGCAGGATCAGGTGTGGGGAAAGACAGGAAAGAGGACGAGAGGGCAGAAAAATGAATGGAAATCTGTGGCTACTTCCATTTTTAAGATTCATTTTAAACTATGTTTGGTGTGTGTTTGCATGTGTATATGTATATGTATATGTATATGTATATGTATATGTATATGTATATGTATATGTATATGTATATGTATATGTATATGTATATGTATATGTATATGTATATGTATATGTATATATGAGTGCTGGGGCTTTTAAAGGCCAGAGGTACCAGATTCCCTGGAGCAGGAGTTGTAGATGGTTTTGAGCTGGCTGATGCTGGTGCTGGCGACTGAGCTAGGTTCTCTGAAAGAGCAGCAAGTGACCTGACCTCTGAGATATCTCTCCAGCCCTTATATGGCCAATTTTGAGAGAACACTGTAGGTCTCACCAGGAAGAGCCCCAACTTTAGTAGACTCCTCACCCCAGGTCAGTAATTCCCTCCTTGGACTCTTCCTGATTGTACTCTCACGACCCTTTCTGTTCTGTTTATTCCCTTCTCCCTTCTTTCTCTCCATCTACCCTGGAGACATTTATAAGTTTACACTAACTCTATAGATCCCCACTAGGGCACAACCTTTATTTGCTCTTGAAATTTTTTGCATTATTGATCTTTCCATGGCCTCTCCAGTGCCCTAGGATGCAGAACACTCATTTATTTGTATAATATTCCACACCATTGAAATGCAGAGAAATGGGGGGGGGGGAATCTGCCCTAAACCAATGTCTTGGGGATTTCTGTAAGCAGGTACATTTATAGTTAATTGTGTATATACCCCAGTTCATACTCTAATAAAGTATCCCTTTGTTTGCTCTTGGTAAACTTCTCAAGGTATCTAGTTTTAGGTTTTCTAAGTGGGCAGCCACTGGCTTACAGTGCTTATGTCCAAATGAGAGGGAACAGCAAGACTACGTGAGAAGGATGACATTTGAAAAATATGTTAAGAAGTAGAATAAATTCAAGCCTTGGTTCCACATTAGGTATCTGGGGTAAGGAATATGCCCACATAATATTATAGTACCGTTATAGAGTAGAATTGCAATGTAGTATTTTCCACATCTTAAATTCTCCTTCTCTCCTCCTCCTCTGCCATCTCCTCCCTTCTGTTTCTCTTCCTTTTATTTGTTTATACAGGTTAGTCTCAGATCCCCTTGTCCCTAAGGATGACTGTAAATTTCTAACCCACCTCCTTCCACCTGAGTGGATTTTAAGCATTTGTTACCATGCCTGGTTTTTCAGTTCTGGGACCGAGCCCAGGACTTTATAAATGCTAATCACTCTCCTATGATGTCACCCATCAGCCCCAGCTTGCTGGTGTCCTTTCCCTGGCAGACAGGTCTCTATCCTGTTTCTTATTCTATAGGACAGTGGTTCTTACCCTGTGGATTGTGACCCCTTTGGGGGTTGAATGCCCCTTTCACAAGGGGTCTCCTGAGACCATCCTGTGGTCTCTATTTATATTGCAATCCATAACAGTAGCAAATGACATGAGATAGCAGTGGAAATGGTTTTATGATTGGGGGTCACCACAACATGAGGAACTGTGTTAAAGGACTGCAGCCTTAGGAAGGCTGAGAGCCTCTGCTACAAGACAGAAGAGTCATTATTCAAATGCTAATTCCTAGGCCTCTCTATTCAGGTTTTCTGGACAACTAATGAGCTGGGGCCTGGCACCTGCACTTAGGACCTGAGCTTCCTGAAGCCTGGAATTCAGACATGTTTGCCCCTTCCTTTGGCCTCTCCTCATGCTTCTATTTGTTTTTCTGGCTAAGGGAAGCTGCTATAAGAGGCAGTGCCTGGCAAGCAGATGCGACTGTGTCAGAGCTGTTTAGTCAGAACTCACAGGGCTGCCTGATATACAGTGCCATCAGGTTGCTGCTGAGGGAGACACCTATGATTCCATTAATTATTTAGGGATCCAACATAGCCACAATTAATGAATTTGAATGTATTACAATGATCTTAATCAGAGGAACAGATGCAAAATGACAATATGATACACACAATTTTTCCCCAGCGAATTGCACACTATTAAGGTCTGTTGCAGTCACTGAATCCAGATGTTTCTATACACTTACTGACCAGGAAAGATCCCAGTTTCATTACATGAAAGAAAATAAGTTCATCCTGTCATCTCGCAGAGTTAAAGTGGGATCCAATTCAGCAGCTGGCGAGGCGGCTAACTTGGTTTGCAATAATCCCGCTTCTGCTGCAGGACTGGCTGAGTGGCGAAGTCTATCGCACCCGGGCTTAGCATTCACTTTACATTATCTTTATGCTTTCTCAGATGAGATGGTTTGCTCCTGCTCCAAAAGCCTCTGATGGACTAAACAAGCTTTATACACACATCACACGAGAAGAAATTGACCTACTTCCGTGGTGGGTAAATTCATTAAGATCAGGGTAATGAAAGTAAATCGCCATGATAAAATGGGGACGCTCATAACTTCTCAAGAATATATACCAAAAAGATTGTCAGATTTCTGAGGCGAGCCAGGCTACACACCACAGCGTCTTAACCTTCTTATCCTAGGAATTGTATAAAAGAAATAATGAGGGGAGGGAAGTGGGGGAACCAATCTGAAGAGTTTCTATATTACAACAAATTACAGAAGTAAACATGAGACAGAGATGCTGTAACCCCTGTAGGAGCTGCCAAGGGATGCAGCAATCATGCAGTCATAGCTGCACAGGGCAGACAAAAAGATGCAGTGGAAAAAGGGGCCAGGGGGACATAGGAACCAGAGAAAAATCATTAAAGGTAAAGGGTTCACTTCAAGGTTAAAGTTCATGAACCTGCTCAGGACTCGTGTCCCCAAGAAATAAAACCAACAAGATGAAGAAAACAGTGGGCCATGAATCCCAGTCACAAGGCTGCCCTTGTGTCATGTGGGAACGTCCGTTACCCTATTAGGGTTGATGATGAAGGTTTGTCTCTGACAAACACAGGACAGCGCTGATCACAGTAGGGGAAGATGAGCTGTACTCAGAGGCAGACAGCTACATGCCCTATCCCCCCAAAACAGATCTCTGTCTCTCGGTTGCTCTCTCTGTCTGTTTCTCTTTTTGACTGCACATGATGTGTTTATGCACGCGCCTGTGGATGCTGGTGAATGTGGGTGTACATGCTCTCAAGGTCTGAGGTCAGTTCGGCTGTTGGTTCTCACCTTCTACCTTGTTGATACAGCGTCTCTTACGAGCTTCTGCCCTTAGGCTTTCTGGAGATTCTCTGATGTCTGCCTTCCATTGATCAGGAAAAGCACGGGGATTACAGACGTGTGTTACTGTGTCTGGCTTTGTATGGTTTATAGAGTTCTGAGCTCAGCTTCTTGGGGCTGAGTGGCAAGTACATGATCCATTGAGCTATTTCTTGAAACCAACTGGTCTGGGAAAATGCAGCTAAGGTGGCAATGGTGTGTTTGAAAAAGGCACCACTAGAAAGATGGTGTATAGAAAATACAGAGTCGAGCAGCAGTGCTAACTAGCAGGTGGAGAGAGCTCCTGAGCAGTGAAAGCCACGTCCTCTCAATTTGACTTGAATAGAAATGAGCACATTCTTATGGAGTGAGTGCCCTGATGGAGGGAGGCTCCTAAACAGAAGTCTAAGAATCAGAGCAGGAGATGGAGAGTTAATGGAAAATAAGAACTATGGGCCGGATGGAACACAGTGAATGAGGAATCACAGGACAGAGGTACACGTGGAGAAAACATGAAGTTGAGAGATGCTGTAAAAACCCGATGGTAGGGTCAGCAAGACAGTCTTTGCTGCCAACCCTGATATGTGGAGTTGTGTTCTGGGGGGTAGGGGGGAAGGGGGTACATGGTAGAAGAAGAAAACAGATTCCAGCTAGTTGTCCTCCTATCTCCACATGTACACTGTAGCATACATATGTGTGCAAAACACACATACAAACATGCATACACACGTGCATGCATACATACACAGAAGCACACACACGTACACACACATGCACATGCATACACATATGCACATGCATATACACATGCATGAGCACACATACACACAGACAAGCACACACATGCACGCACACACACTCACCCACGCCTGAGCAAGCACACTATGAAAACACCTTAATGAAATCCATCATCTTATATGTTAACCTAAAGAATTAAAACAAACAAACATAAAAACCTGGTGGCATAAATATAACTAACATAGAAACAAGAAAAAGAAATTTTGGATGCATGCAGTCAGAGTTGTAGAAGAAAAATATGAAGATCAAAAGGAAGTCCGAACATTTAAAGGGGCAAATCAGGAAAACCTTCTGATAATCAAACATGCAACTCTGCTCCCTGAAAGAGCAAAGCATACACAAGAAAAACCAATCCAGACCATCACCAATAAGGAATATTGTAAAAGTATTTATTCTAGCTTCACCTATAAAAGACACAAAAGCCTGGTATTGTATTTACAAGCGGTAAGTCTATATCTCACCTACATCCAAACCATATGCCCCTTGTTACTTGCTGTTTGAGTTTCACGCAGGATGCTTTGCTCTATTAGTCTGTCCTCAGGGTGCACATCTCTCAGCCATGTGATCCTGGTCCATCTCATCTAAAGAAAACCTTCTGCTCTCTTGGTCTTCTTTTTCCTTCTCCCCCTAGTCTCTCTGAGACTCCTCACTTGATCTTCAAATCCTGCCTTTCTCTCTTTACAGCCCAATCACAGGCTCTCGTCTTTTATTAACCAATTAATTTAAAGCTATGGAGCAAGGTTTATACAACAAAGGTTGGTGTATGTGAGAATTCTCTCATCTGGACAGCAACCAGATCTTGGGGGTCAGCATTTAGGATTTAATTACATAGCACCAGACCAACTCCCAACAGAAATGTCTGTATGGTGGTATAATCATTTACAGGAAAGAACACATAGATCAAAGTGACTTTATATATAAATACCCACCATAAATGTTGGAAGTGACATGGATATAGGTCAATGGGTTTATTTGTCTTGTGTTTGCTTTTCTGAGCTCTTGTTGATCAGTTGAGGTCAGGAAAGTTAAGTCCCTTGAAAACTCTGTTAAAGATTACTCGAAGTATCCCTCATTTCTTCCCCAGCTGATGTTTTCTGTTCTGTTGAATGAACAGAAACCAAGCCCTCTGTCAGGGACAGAGCGGACATCCAGCATTCAGGCAGGTACAGATTCAGACTAGTACAACAGGCAGATGATAACAAGCCAGAGCCACAAACCACAACAGACGGAAGATTTGGAGAGAGGTGGAGAGTTAAAACTTACGCTTACTCTTCATCACATGGTTCCAGGGGGAAGTGCTTTGATTTCTCTGTTTCCTTAAATAGATACCAGCACATGTTGGTGCCTCTGAGGTTACCTGTAATGTATTACACTGGTGCAAAAATACCATGATCAAAACGACTAAATGGAGAAAGGGCTTATTTTGGCTTACAGTTCAATGGGGAGAGTGTCTGTGATGGCAGGGAAGATATTGTGAGGGAGGAAAGGCCAGGAAGCTGGCTGATCACATTGCATCGATTCTTAGGAAGCACTCTGAGAGAACAAGAAAACAAGTCAGCCTGTAAAACCTGAAAGCCCACCCCCTCAGTGATGCACTTTCTCCACAATGGCCCTGATTCCTAAAGGTTCAAAACCGTCCCAAATAGCACCACCAGGTAGGGAGCGAGTGAATGCTTACTAAATTCTCCAGGAATGGAGAAAGTGTGAGTCAAGGACGCTATATCCACCTAAGGATGCGCAAGGAAGACCTCAGAGCACACCTCACCGTGAATTGGTTGTGAAGAAACCGATTTGTGATGGGTTGCCTGGCTGGCCGAAGAGCTCACAGCAGCCTTACCTTTCTAGGAAGGAACCTTCTGATCAGGAAGATTTTCAAGCATTTGGAGCATTGTGATAATAGGATAACGAACTCATGTACCCACTGTCCAGCCTTAGGGACCGTCGTGGCCAGTCCTACTTCATTAACCTTCTTTTGTCCCTTCCGTCTTCCAGCTGTGTGACAATCATATCACTGCATCTATAAATATCTTGCTATGTATCTCTAGCATCATTATCATGCCTAAAAATAAACAGTAGTCGTTTCTTTACTACTATCAAATATCCCAGTCAGTATTTAGTCTACTTTGGTGGTCTCTTGGGCATTTTTGGTAGTGTATGAATTATAAAGAAAGACATTCATAAAAATAAAATAAAATAAATAAATCTGAAAGAAATCAAGGCTCCAAATGAAATCATGAAAGTGAAGTACTGACTTAATACCTAGGGGGCATTATTAATATATTATCAGGCAGGGAAGGAGGAGGGAGAAAGAAAGGGGGAAGAAAAGGAGAATACAAGGAGAGAGGAAGAATGAAGAGAGAGGAGGAGGAGGAGCAAGGAAATAGTAAATGTCACTTTAAGAGGATTTAATTAATTCATATGTGCATGAGTGTTTGTGGAGGTCAGAAGAGGGTGTCAGAGATCCTAGAGCAGGAGTTACTGGTAGCTATTAGCCACCACGTGTGTGCTGGGAACTGAACCCAGGACCTCTGTAAGCGAGATAAATCTTCACTACTGGGCCATCGGCTCTAATCCCCTTAAATGCTTTTTAAAATTAGAAGCCTGAGAGTGTTTTTGTAAGATAACCAGCAGAATTGAAAGCACAGATTTTGAGGAGAGTAGAATTACTATGCACATATAAGCACACATCTATTTCTTTCTTTTCTTTTCCTCAAAGTTGAGAAAACTCAACCTAAAGAGAAAATATAAAGTAGCATAAAAGAATATAAGTCAGTCACATCAAAATGCTTGTCATATTAAACGTTATACAAGAGCTCAGCAACCATGGAATGAGAAGGCTTTTTTGGACTGGACCCTAAAGAAAAACTGAACTCCGTGCTATAGTAAAAATAGGTGGACAGAAAATGACTCAGAAAAGTTGAACTAAACAGAATGAGCAAAGGAGGCAGAAATCAAACCAAAGACACTAAGGGCTGCTAATCAAGATATTGTAAAAAGTCTAATTCAGGCTGGAAAGCATTCAGTGAGGCAAATACAGATACTCTATATCATTTGTTCTATTTCACTATTGATTTAAACTTAGTGGAGTTACAAAGCAACCACTGTATGGAATTCCCAGGTTTTGCATGAATGCCAAAGTTGCCTGCCCGTAATGGTATTTGTTACTCCAATCCACACTCCCTGGGATCAACTTTCTCTTCAGCTTCTCAAAGAAAAACAAACAAACAAACAAACAAACAAAACCCAATAAAAACAAAAGCCAACGAACAACCAACCAACCAACCAACCAACCAAAAAAACAAAACACAAAACAGAACACACAAGCACCATAGATTAGGTGCCTTAGAAATAATAGAAGTTGTTCCCCACATGTCCAGAGTCTGGGACTTTCTAGCTGGGGTAACAGAACTCACAGCTGTCTAGCAGGGCTTCCTTTTTAACCCATAGATGAGTCCTCAGGGAGGTAGGAGTGGCTTTTGGCCCTCTTGCTCCTTTTTTATTTAAGTACCAATCTCATTCGTGAAGTAATCACCCTTATCACTCCAGTGTTGCTTCAAAGCCCTCTGTCCTAGTACTGACTTAGGGGGTCCCTTTTAACTCTGGGAGAGACACAACATTTAAACCACTAGAGATTAGCCTGCCTTGAGTCACTTGTTGCATTGCTGCTTGTGGTGAGAGAGGCCATAGATCTACCACGATGTAGAGGGAGATAGAGAGAGAATCCATCATTCTAGAAGAAGCATGACAAGGCATTAGTGGCTTTGTCTCAAATCAGTCACAGCGTCAAAGGATTAAATTATAGCCTAAAATGCAGTTATGGATATTTAGGTATTCAAAAATGAGAATAAATGAACATTTTCTTCATATAATAATATCCATCATTCTCAGAAAAGTGGGGATGAAATTTGATGGCAAGTATGTAGATGTTCTTCTTCAGGACACGAAGGAGTTAGGGACACCTAGAGTCACTGAGAGAAGGTTGAAGGGTATTAGCAAAAATAGTGACTCAAGAAAGGATAAATTTAATGTTTTAGCTCACAGTGGAGTATTTCTAAGAGAAGCAGTTGAGCAAAAACACTACAATTAGATGATCTTGGAATTAGTGGGAAAAGTATAAAGGAATGGATAGCTTTTATATACCTTTCTTAAAGGCATGAAAGAAGAAAACGACTTAGCAAGATGGCTCAGCAAGTTCAGGCAGTTGTCACCAAGCCTGAAGACCTGAGTTCCATCCCTGGAACCCGCATGGTAGAAGCAGTGAATGGATTTTCTTATGTTGTCCTCTGACCCTCACATGTGTGTCATGCCACGCCCCCTCACACAAAAATATAAATGTAACACAAATACTCAAAAGGAAGAAGGAGAAGAGGAGAAAGATGAGGAGGAAGAAGACAACAAAAATACCCTAGGCATAGTAGCAACTCAGAATATTCAAAACCTAAGAACCCATGCTAGAGTAACTGTGAAAAACCTATTAGAAAGTGAAGACTGCCCCAGCATGTACCATCGCACAGCCCTGCAGGTGCAGGTACTGGAGTGGGAGGGTGACGGTGACCCGGGGACAGTGTGCAGTGCTTTGTGTACACTACAGCCACCTATGCACCCGAGTGACTGTTTCTTCCTTACCATGAAAGCTACGATTCTGAGGGTCCACATGGGCTACGCTACAACCCCCAGGAAAACAGATGAAGGGCTGTGCCCCAGACGCCAACAGGATGGAGGGAACCTGGTAGCTTCCTGACATAAGCAGAGCTTTCCAAGTTCAACTCTAAAGCATGTTGACAAAACATTTTTGTCATATACTCTAATCTGATGTTACTTAATACTGCTTTAGTCTTAAGGAGCACCTGGACTTGCAGGTACCAGATAGGAAGGAAACACTCTAGACTGAGGTCCCTGACATGGCAGTTACAGGATACCTGGTTCTCCTCACTACATTTTTTTTTTAATTTGCTTTGCTCTAACCTGAAGATGGCATCTTCTGAGACTAAAAAGACTAGACTGCAGTTGCATCTCAGAAGATGAATCTAGAAAGAAGTGGTAGGAAATACTGAATTGGGTTGGATCAGTGTAAAAACATCAAGGAAAGCATGTTGTATCTAAACTATGTGCTCCATCCACCCCACCCCCACTTGCAATTTCCAAATCACACACAAACTATTAAAATGGCCATTAAAATACGAAAAAAAAAGAAAGAACAAAATAACTCAACAAACTTTAAAGTCTACTCAGAGAGCATCGAAGAATATTACAAAACCTGAAATACGAATAAGATACTTATCATGAAGATGTTAAGTTTTTCAGGGTTAAGTCTAATAAAATTTTAGAAGTTATGGAATTAGACATTTCTGATGTCCTCACTGAAAAATAAAAATAAGTGGCAAAATAAAAGAAGTAGTGCAACATTGATAGTAGTGGTAGAGAAATGAGACCAGCACTGTTGTGTATCAAGACACATTTTAAAATGTAAGTAGATGAAGCAGTATGGCAAGTAAGTGACAAGACAGATCAATAAAATATATATCTATATCTATCTATATCTGTCTATATCTATATCTATCTCTATCTTTATCTATCTCTATCATCTCTATAGTTACATAGAAATGGTCCTTCATAGGTAAATGGATGGATCTAGAAAATATCTTTCTGAGTGAGGTAACTCAATCACATAAGAACACACATGGTATATCACTGATAAGTGGATATTAGTTAAAGAGTATGGAAAACCTACCATATAACTCATGGACCACATGAAGCTCAAGAGGAAGGAAGACCAAAGAGTGGATGCTTCAGTCCTACTTAGAAGGAGGAACAATATAATCAAGGGAGGTAGAGGGTGGGAGGGACTTGGGAGGAAGAAAGGACCCGAAGGGGAAAAAGAGGGGAAGAATCAGTTATGGGAGGAGATGGAGGAGATGTACAGAGGGTCAGGAAATTGAACAGAGGTTGTAGCAATGGGGGGGATGGGGAACTGGGGGTAGCAACCAGAAAGTCCCAGATGCCAGGAAAGTAAGATGATCCCAGGACCCCATGGGATGACATTAGCTGAAATACCCCTCAAAGGGGAGGAAGAGCCTGTGGAGCCAATTCCTACAGACATGCCCATAGTTCAACTCAAGATACAAAACTCTTCATTGAGACTCTCCTGTCAGATGATGGTAGGTTGTATCAAGTTGATAATCACATCATACATGGTAAACCAATTCTTACTTATTTGCATATTTTGCAGTCAAATTAAATTGAATAAGATAATATACATAAATTGCCAGATATATTTCTTTCAACAGTGAGGAGTCATAAAAGCAAAGAAGCCAGACCTTCATTTTGCTTGTGAAGATATCTGTTGCCATGACTGCAAGAGCCGTTTGAGAAAGACACATATTCCATCTCCCTGACCTGCCTTCGCTTTCATGGCTTTTGGATCTCTCATGTGTTCACAAGGCACATTCTTCTGTTGAGACTCACTGTAAGTTCCCCATCAATATGTGGCTTCTCCCGACACCAGAATACCATGTGATGAGGCTGGGAACCTGCAGTGCATTTGGGAGATGGTTTCTTCTTAAGATGTTAGGATGTTTTCTCAGCCTTCTTTTTGACTGAGTGACTTGTTATAGAAAACAACCTTGTCTACGTACCCATTTCAAAGTATCAGTTCCTCTGGGCTGTTTTTATAATGGCCCACTGCCTTATCCTGCAGAGTTTAAATCTAGGGCTTCCAATTTCTAACAGTGCTCAATACATGTGTATTCATGGGCATGTCTGTAATACTCTTACCCCACCCCCATCTCCCTGGACAACTTCTAATTGTTCAACTCTCTGTTTAAAAAGCACTTCCTTTGGGTGCTTTTTATTTTGAGTTCCCAAATAATTTCTTCATTTCCTCAAGTTAATACTTTTCAAGTTATTATGAAATACATGTTTAATTGCCTTTCAGGGTAAAAGTTATGCTGATGCTTATCTCTGCTTTCTCTTTCTAAAAAGAACATTCTGGTGTATTTCTTTGACCAGGTATTATGGATAAGAATGTATGCCTACACCAGACAACTCATACACCAGAATCGAGGCAACTCAATGGGATTTGAAAAAGGCAGCTGGCTAGTGAAAGAAAAACCAATAATAGTGGTACTGTATGTGAAACATGATATTACAGCTTTGATACAATTTCAGAGCCATGCATCTCTATGTAGTTTAGAGGTAGCATCTCTATGTAGTTTGGTTCTTTTATACTCCTATGGGACACTTAGAATTATGTGTTATCACTCACTGAAACTCCTCACTTTTTCCATAATGAACTCATTTCTACTGTGATAAAAATTACACTTGGGAGGTTGAGGCAGGTAGACCTCTGAGTTTGAGGCCAGCCTGGTCTACAGAATGAGTACCAGGACAGCCAGGGTTACACAAAGAGAGAAACCCTATCTTATAAAAACCAACAAAACAAAACAAAACAAAACAAAACAAAACAAAACAAAACACTGTAAAACCCAAACCAAAGCACAAACCAAGAAGCTATGTGCAATTTTTCCCATTCCACACTCAATTTTAGATATGTATTTAGCAGTCTCTCATAGAAGTATCATGTGGGTTAAAAAAAAATTGGGCATCTGAAGCCCAGAGAACCAGTCGAGGTCCCAGTGATGGATCCTTCTTTCTTTCTCTTGTGAACCTGCATGACATAGAACTGGGAAATAAGTAACCCTAGACGAGGCTAAAGAAGGCATGTTCCCTAGAATGCTTTATGAGGTATCAGAAGATATTGGGGTGAGGAATATTATAAAGACAAACAGATTCAAAGAATATGACCTAAATTAATGCATGCATATGTCTGCACAAAGAACTGCTCGAGAGATGGATATACATGTATGCTGTATTAATTTTCTGGAAGGGAACAGCTTTACATTAGTCCCAGGTTTAATTGATTGAACAAATGTCTCACCAAGTCTATTTTGTAAACTGCTGAGGCTTCATGCCAAATTTCCCTGGGGCAAAAGTGCTTGGTCATCTTGGAAGCACTGGTCAGTGTCTATGAGATAAGATCCAGACCTAGGGCTCAGATTACCCAACCACTTACCACACCAAGGCCACCTAGAGTCAGTGCTAGTTCTACAGTTCTACAGAAATCCAGGCTCCAAACAACTTCATCGATCCTGCAGTGCTTTCGTAGCAAAACCATAAACAAATGCACCCACTGAACAGCACTAAGTTGATGCTGGCTAATGAAGCCACCTCTCTTGCTGGCATTGATTTTATCTTTAGCTAGCTATTTTCCCAGAAGAACCCAAGGAGGCGATTTTATGTCTGTTGATTCCATTCTGTAGATCGTTATGTTGATTATGTGTATTCTCCTTCCTCGTGTAGACGTTCAAAATTTCCTTAGGAAACATTTTCTTCTGCCTGAGACTACAGAGCATAATTTTTAACACATAGTAAATGTTGCTGAGTGGAAAGATGCATGCATTACTATGGAGTTTTGCAAAGTAAGAGGTTTACGGCTTTGTAATTATTTTCAATGTGCTTATTGATTTTTATAATACAGGGATATTAACTTGAAAGAGAACAAATTGCGTACAACAAATTAAGCACTTGCACGGATTAGAAAATCAAGGTAGCAAACTCATGGCCTGACTAATACAAGAGTGTTGCTCAATAGAAGAACTGCGCGTGGTTACGCACCACATCTGGGCGGGCTTCATCTAGCACTTGTCTGGAAGGCTCATGAAAATAAATGTAGGTGCAGGATGGCAGGTCCTTATAGGATTAAAGAATTTTAGGATCAAAAAGGAAGAAACTTATGTAAGGAAAATGGAGGGCAGAAATATGAAAAATTGCATTCAAAATCTCAAAAGGCTGGTGGCGTGGTTGGAACCTCAACAGAAGTTGCTTTAATCAGTCCTGCAATGACACAATGACTTCCTAAGGCACAGTGTCTCCTGAGTACCTGATGTCAGCATTTGCTAACACAGAGCATGGACAGGCATAGCATTCTTTTCTCATCCTTTAGATATGGATGACACCAGATTGGTGATTACATGGTGTGGAATTAAATTGAATCTGAATCAATGCCACTAAATACTTAATATCACTTTATTCCTCTCTCTCTCTCTCTCTCTCTCTCTCTCTCTCTCTCTCCACACACACACACACACACACACTCTATGCATGTGTATTTAGTTCATACTAAGTTTCAGAACCTAATTTGAGAAAAATACTCGTGAATACATTTCCTTTACCCTTTTTGTGATCATTGCCTTTAGTTGTTAACTTGGTACAACATAGAATCACCAATAGAAGAGAGTCATAATGAGGGATTATCAATACAAAATTAGCCTGTAGGCATGTCCTTGAGGGAATTATCTTCATTATGTTAATTGATATGGGGAGACTCTGCCTACTGTGGGTGGCACCATTCCCTATACAGGGGTTCTTGAACTGTATAAGAGTGGAGAAATCTAGTTGAGTACAAGCAAGCAAATGGTATGTGTACATTTATTTCTCTCTGTTCTTGACTGTGGATGTTATGGAACTAGCTGTTTGATGATCCTGCCTTCACTTCCTCACAGTGATAGACAGTAACCTGGAATTGCAGCTGAAATAGACCTTTTTCCTACACTTTTCTTTTTCTCAGGGTATTTTGTCAGAGAAAACTAGAACAACTTCCAGCACAGACATTTGCTGTGATATTTTAATATGAGGTATATGGCACATATATTTAATTTTTATTATATGTATTTATTGTATGGGTATTCTGTCATATATGGTGCCTCCACACAGGTATACTTTATATATCAAACATGTTTTCTCCTGTACTTTCCCTTATTCTCTCTTTCTCTTATCCTTCCTTTGTTAGTTTTTTTTGTTAACCTAGAAAGTTTTGCTTCTACCCATGCCACATAACACATTTGATTTTGTGAATCTATACAAAATTTGCAAACCACATGTGAGAGAAAAAAATATTTGCCTTTCATAGACTGACTTAATTCACTTCATCTTATTATATTCAGTAGCTTCCATTTCCTGCAAATGACATAATTTTCTTTTTTAATAGATGAGAAAATCTCCAGTGTGTTATGTATAACACATTTTCTTTGTTATATGGTACAGTTTTAAGTATGTTGGCAAAACTCACGTTTGAACTAAAAAAAAAAAAAAACCCACAGGAGATAGATCTAGTAATTTTCAGATTCGGAAACCTGCAAACTTGTTATGTGTTCTAGAACATACTAATTTTTCTATATCAAATAATTTAATGTTATTAATAATTTATTTATTTATTTTTAGAATGACAGTGGTTTGTACTGTGCTTCTTTCTGGTCTCAATCTTCTTTAATTTTTCTGTCAGTTCAGCCAGCTTGTCTGAAGCTTATATGATGGTTTGGGGTAGGATTATTTCAAAATGGGGTTAAAATTTATCCAAATGCCAAAAGACTCAGTTGAGAACTTCAGGAACAGAAGATGTGGTGGACCTATCTTGCATTACTGTTGACCAATACTGGGCAGCCCTCCCGAGGTGACTTTTGATCTGTAGATGGTTTTATAGAACGCGATGGTTTGGAGCATAGCATGAAGGTCCCTGTGCACACACATCTCCAGAGAAACCAGCAATGTTAAACATGCAGGAGTGTCTTTCCAATGGGAAAGATGTAAAACCTCTTCTATTCAGAAGTCTGGGAATTGGAGGTGATTAATAGCCTGTTGACCTGTGTTATCTGCTGGGCCAGGCAATATTAAACTTCTATGATCAGGACCAGAGGTGGCTAATCGCTGTCTATATAACTGAGACTAGGCTAGATTCTTTCTTAGGACTTTGAGCTAGTACAGACAACCCATCTCCAGAACCAATTTTCTCAGAAGAAATAACTGATACCCAGAGTTGAGTTTTGATGTAATTATGCTTTTTCTGTACATTAGAGATCGTATTATTCACTTCCCCAAATAATACTGTGTTAAAATTTGTTGGAAATAAACTGCCTGAGATCAGACTCCCCAAAATCTTGATCCAGGTTGTCAAAATCAACCTGAACTGAGTTTTCACTTGCACCTCTTTGTGGTTGGGCAGAACGTGGGAAACAGTGATGGATATTTATTTGAATAGCCTCCTCTGAAGGACCTGATGTGTACTTTATTTTTTAATGAGGGGCTGGTTCAATGACTTGCTTACCTTGACTAGTTCTGGGCAAGAAAAGTCTAAAAACGATTGAAGTTTAAGGGGATTATTTCAGTTCCAGATTGAGAACTGCGGAGTAGTTGTGTTTTTCTTTTAAGGGAGGGTTATTTTAGATCTCTTTGGTTTGTTTCTTACACATTTCCTTCTGGTTGATAGCCATTTTTAGTTCTAAATGCTATAGACAGTGTTGAATGGACTAGAGAGAGCCAATAGTGGTTATAACTCTTATTGACAGGTGTAAGAACCCACATAAATACCAGGTGGACATGTCAACCTACCTGTAATCCCAGCAATCAGGGGGCGAAGAGAGGTTATCCTTCGAGCAAGTTAGCTAGCTTGATTAACCATATTGATACACTCATGGCTCAGAAAGAGGCTCTATCTCCTTGAGTAAGGTAAAGAATGATACAGGAAGAGTCTGTAAGTTAACTTTAGCCTCCCCACACATGTGTCCATGGATACATGCATATGCTTACACACTCTTGTGACACACATGCTCACATATATACATATACACATACACACGAGAGCAAGAGAAAGAAGAAATGATGTTGACTTGAGAGTAAACTTAGTATATCCCATCTTGAGCCCATTTTATTTTTTTCCATTGGCTTGGATAGTCTTATTCTTCAATTAATGTTTGGAAATCTTGATGGTACAACAAAATTTTCCACTTTCACAGGGAATCAGGAATCACATATAGTAGCTGGCTGTCTTCTGACCCTTGCATATGTCTTTTTCTGCTTTATTAGGTTTGAAAATGCTTTCTAAATTTAATTGTATTGCCTTGACTCTCAAATGGTTGTTGATAAATGTGATGCTTTGTAAACGTAGTCACAAAACTTACAGATCATTTATTTCCTCTAAGTATATAGCTTTAAAATTGCTTATTTGGAGCCCAGAAAGCTCCTTTCACAAAGAAACAGTATAAATAAGGTTAGATTCCCACTCGCACTCCTCATCCCAGTGCTCTGGAAATGTGGCACATTTATACTGAAAAGTAGAAATGAAAGCAGTTGGTGAAGTACTGAAAATGAGAAAAACCTGAAGACTGGGGATGAAGCATGTATTTTTACAATAAAATCTAGGGGGTAATGAGATGGATTAGTGGCTAAAGGCACCTTCTGCCAAGTCGAATGACCAGAGTTCAATCCCTGGGACTCACACAGTGGAAGAAGAGAACCGACTTTCCCAAGTTATCAATTGACCTCTACATATATCCCTCCTGCCACATACACAGTAAATTAATATGATATAATATAATATATAACATAATAAAGGTAAATATTTATGAAAACAATTTTAATTAGCAAAGAATTTTCAGATCTTTATAGGAATTACCTTAAAAAGGTTTTGGGTGTCATTAAAATGTTTTGCTGTATGGATTCTTTACAATATTGGTTTCCGCTTTTATATTCTTTCCTGCAGATGTATTCTGAGAGCCATTTTTGCATAAGCCTAGATACCAGTGGGACAATTCTGTCTTTAAGAGATGGAGATGACCGGCGTGAATGAAATAATTGCTTAGCACTAAAAGTGCTTTCGAGGTTCATTGAGGAATGGACCTGCTAGGGACTGAGAGTCCTCCAAAAATTCAAGTGTAGAAGTCCTACCTCTAGTGTGGCAGTATTTGGAGAGCCTTTGGGAGACAATTAGGTGTCACTGAGGTTATGAGGTCAGAACTCGGCGACTGGTGCTCCAGCAGAAAAGGAAAGGAAATCAGAGATTCTTTTTTTGCATATGAGGACACAATGACAAGGCAGTCATCTGTAAGCTGGAGACAGGGGCCTCATCGGGGCCACAGACCTCAGAACAGGCTGTGAGAACAGTGAGAAAAACATTCCTGCTATTGAGGCCACCCACTTTTGTGTTGGAGTAGAACAGTGAGATACCTGGGCTGAGTAATGGGCTCCTGTGTTCTCAGTGGTAAATATGAGGATTGTGCATGACTCCAGGGCAATTTTTATCCAATAGCAAAGCATAAGTGTCTAGAAGAATTCAACGGAAAGGAGTGGTGTTAGGAGCTGCAGGATCACTGTTGGGAACAAATTACTGGGACAGCGCCGTGGGTTATCAGCTGGCTTTACTGTGATAGTCAGGCTTTGACTTTGAATTCCACCCCCACCACCACCAAATTAAAACCCATGGCTTTAAATGTTGTCCATTAAGACCTTGTGAAATATCTTAATCCTCCCATAATAGGACACTGTATTGCGAAGCATTTGCTATATTTATAATGATATTTGCCAGTTTTAGTTCCTTTATCTGTATAATCTTCACATTAAGTGTTTATATAGAGCTTCATAAAGTCTTGTGCAATTACTAGACAAACAAGTGCTGTTCCTATATTAAAGGGAGAAACTCAAAGGCACAGAATGCTTGCTGCTGTCCTATGAGACCACGCCGAGTGCAAGGCCAGGTGCCACTGAATGGGTCATTTGCATTTTTGGATATTTTCTTCCATGTCCTTGCACATATGTTTCTGAAGGTGTCTCTGTGGTAGTAACTTGTGGATGCTTTCCCCCATTTTTTTTTCTTCCCAGGTTCCTTTGAAGATGAAGCAAGGTAATGTCGGGTGCAGGCGTCTTAGAAATGCTCAAGATATATGCACGTGTGAATTCTTCTCTGTGCCGTTACAGACACACAGTGTCTGCCCTCAAACAAAGGCATGGAGGGCAGTTTCCTGGACCAAAAGCTAAAGCGCCGCACTCTTTCCTGCTCCACTCCTGGGTTTACTTCTTAGTGAATGCTAAATGCATGTGGCAGGATCCTGACCCCAAATCATTACAATGGATAGACTGTGCGCTCAGAGCTTAAACTATACGTGCGCTCGCTGCGACATGATGGATATAACTGCTTGCTGAGAATTTGATTTATTTTCCAATAGTTTAGCATCCCTCTGCTTTTATCTGATATGACTATTTTACAAGCGTGTGTACCAAGCATGGCTTCAAAATTGCAGGTTATGAAATACAGAAAATGGAACAATTGCTGTGCGGAGCAGAATTCTCCCTGCTTGGTCTGTGTGCTGTATATTTTAAAGGAAGATGGACTGCTGAATGGTGATGAGTTTGCCTTCAGCTTCATCAGTGTTTATCCTATAGGTGAAAAGAAATGCAAGACTTTCCCCTTCATTTTCAACTCCGTATTGTCAGTTGGCTTTCCACAGCCTGGTGTGTGTTGATGGGGTTCTGCCTTATCATCGGTTGGCACAATAAAAATGACACGAGGATGGGAAGAGCACGGTTCCCTTTGTGATGGACCAGGGCAGTTGGTGCTGGGAACAGGAATGATACAGGCTGATGGGGATACCTCCCCACTTCCTACTTCCCTATGACCCAAATCTTGATTTTTTAAAAAGAATAACACACTTTCTTGCTGCACAGTGCTTGTCACAGGCTCAGTACTTTTGTGGATAGGCACACATTTATCTGCAGAGTGGCCCAGCTCCACTGTTGGACATTGTTTCTAGAAGGTCAGCTTGCTTCACTGAAGGCTGTTCTTCATGTTCTCCACTCATATCTGAAATGCTACACCTCCCTCCGCCGTTGTCAAGGTGTCTGGGCTGTATGCAGTTGGTGTTGTCAGTGTTCAACAACAGAGCCATTTGAGGGCTGATCAAATTACCACTCTGTTGAAGTTTCCTTAGCCCAGTTGTATTGCCAGGCAGTGTGGTAATGATTGTCGTCCTGAGAGCACCTCAGCAGAAGGCAGTGTGACAGTATGCTGATGGAGCATGACAGGCATGTTAGTGTCCAGTGCAAAGGGGCTGTGGTGACTCCTATTTGTTTCTCTCTGTGGGAGGCTCCATATGGGGTCTTCTCCTCAGACTAAATGCTCCCCAAGGCAGTAAAATACTGGCTAAAAATGCAGACTTAGTCTGTGACTACTCTGCTTTCATGGAGAGATTACTATTTGTCAATATATGTTCCTTCTATGCACTCATGTTTCTGGAATTTTCCAGATTGGGGACATTTTTTTTCCTTTCTGTTTCATAGTTTATTTGGGATGACTGAGCACTGATTCATTTAAGTGGTTCAACTCAGTAACAAGCAGAATCTCACAACCAGAGGACCACATGGTTGCCCACATCTACTGAGGAGTCGTACCTTCCTTGGTTTTTCACACAGGATAAATGTCTGAAATTTATTGAGCATTGTTTCAAGCCCTGTGCCAAGCATGACACATGATACTTGTGAGACTTTTAGGAAATAGATACAGTAATTATTTTTATATTAGTAAAACTATGGTATGGAAAAATAACTTATTTTCTTCCCTCCCTCCCTCCCTCCCTCCCTCCCTCCCTCCCTCCCTCCCTCCCTCCCTCCCTCCCTCCCTCCCTCATTCTCTGCTCCCTCTCTCCCTCCCCTCCTTCTGTAACTGGGCAAGACCGCACAGAGGTTCCTCTATTTTGTATTCTTGCTGAGACAATTCTAGGTTTAAATAGAAGTTGATATCCTTGATGGAGTATCCCATGGAAAACTGTCCAGCTTTATTCTAGAACCAAAAGTCAGTATGTCTTAGCTAACTTATTTTCACTTCTGTTAAAACGGCTTACTTCTGCAGAGGCCCCTGCAGCTGCTGAGTGACATGCCTGGATGTAGTTTCTGCCTTTAAGAACCCATGTTCTGGACACTCAGTGCCACCTGCATCCTGCCCCTGCCTGCAACACTTGGGAATGGTCCCAGATGGCTGAAATAAAGACTTTTAATCGACTAAATACTGTGTCTGAGTGGTCATCTCTGGTGAGTTCCTGTGACACTTTATCTTTCCCTTCTCCCCTCCCTTTCTTCCTTATTCCTTCCTTCTTTCTCTTCTTCCCCCTTGTCTACGTAGTCCCCTTTTCTGCACCCCCCATCTCTCTTTCCTGAGTAACAGTGACACAATGACACTATTCATTCAGGTCATTGTCTTCCTCATTTGGATGCACTCTTGGTTGGATATTCAATCTAGGTGCCCCTCTGCACATTAGGACCACTCCTGACATCAAACAGCAGCACATGCCCCAATCTGAGTCAATCCATTTCTTTTCTAGGTCTCTACACTTTGAGCAGAGTGACTGATGGATGCAAGTGCAGTTGGAAAAGATTGATCTATACTGTACCCTATTAGGATATTAATGTGCTCTGCTGCCTCAATCTCTAGAGACACCTTTATTCCCCTTCTGCATCCATTTGTTAGTTATTATTTCAGTTCTTAGAGCCACAGTATTTGTGTGTGCATGCGTGCATGTGTGTGTTTGTGTGTGTGTGTGCATATATGTGACTTTAAATTCATTTTCTTTTGCTCAAACTAGCCTACCTGAAGTTCAATTGTCAGTAACCAAAGACTTTTATCATATGCAGTCGACCACACTGACTTTCATCCCATGCTTTTATTTTCTTGAACCCACCCAGAGCATCCTATAACATCCCTCTGTCCTTTATCTGTCTCTGGCATTTAGAATCTTCCCCATAATTCCAAGTCAATCTTCTCTCATGCAAGCTTTTGCCCTCTCAATAATCATTCAACAAATATAGGATTGACTTTTTAGAAAACAGGCATCATGCCTTTAGACTCATCTCAGTGGTAAACTGTTGGAGCCATTCTACCAGGGTGCATAAGTTATTGTTAAAGAGTCATGGCATCTGAGGCAAACTGTGGGATTTCTTTTGAGTCTTCCATGTTTATCACATGATTCCTGGTCCCCAGTTTTATGCTGCTGTATAGTTGTATATTCTCTCTCTCTCTCTCTCTCTCTCTCTCTCTCTCTCTCTCTCTCTCCCTCTCCCTCTCCCTCTCCCTCTCCCTCTCCCTCTCCCTCTCCCTCTCCCTCTCCCTCTCCCTCTCCCTCTCCCTCTCTCTCTCTCTCCCTCCCTCCCTCCCTCCCTTCCTTGCCACAGATGAACCTTACTTGGGTCCTAGATCCATGGGTGAAACTCGGGTTCCTGCTACAGGTGGGCAAGGAATCGGTGAGAAGGGGGGGGGGTGACAAAAAGACACGACACAAGAGAGTGTGGATCTGAATGTAATTTTTGTCTCAAAATGAGCATCAGTTTTATAATACAGAAAACAAAGGAGTCAGATATTATAGCAGGCAAGGAGCATTGAAGTATCTGACACAAAACAGAGGAATGCCTACAAAGGACTGGCAGGAACCAACTGGGATAAAATTCAATGTTAACAACTGGGATCAAAAACAGCCCCACCTAAGGTCCGCTTAATCTTAGAAGTAAGGGGCAAGGGCTTCATGCCCTTGCTATAGTTCCTATTCTAGTCTATTGTATAGTCTCCCCCCATGCCCAGGCCATTGTAAATTCCTGTGTATGGGTGTAATGCAGCTATCTATAGTTCTAAGTATCCACTCTGGTTCCTCCTTAGACCACAACCTTCCTTCTTCCTAGATAATGGTAAATTACTGCATATGGGAGTAGCTTGCCCTGAGATTTCTAACTCTGTGTAGTAGATAGTAATGCCTGATTTCTTTCACTATCTCTCTTACAATACTAGAGGCAAATCTGAATGTCACTGAATAGGCAGCATTCTTACTGAATTTAAAGCCCATGGTTGGCTTAAGGACTGCCTAGGACTGGTGAGGAATCTAACTTAGCTATATGTCAAAAATCAATCCTTAGAGGCACTTATAATAAAGCAATATTAAGAGAAAGCACACAGATCCGTTTACTGACTAAAGCAAGGACAGATTTGGAGCATTCATTATTACAGGATGCCACGGCTCCAGGAGATTACGTTTTCGCCTCGGGATAGCATCCAGGCTTTTCGACCTGCCACACAGGTCACTACTGGAGTGGATTTAGCCCTCCCTCACTCCCTCCCTCCTTTTCTTCCTCCCCTTCTCTTTCTTTCTTTTTCTTTTTTTAAAAGATGTTGTTGTGTGTAGCTTTTGTCACCCCACCTAAACTCTGGGTGCTACCATTTCCTGCCCAGGTTCCCTCTGGTCCACAGATAAAAACACAGACACACCCAGTTGTTTAATTTCAACCTCCCTTTTTGGCACAATTGCTGGGTGCTACTTATCTTCTGCCTAGAAAATCATGTCCTTATCAATACTCTTAGCTCTTCACCTCTCCACCTACCTTCAACTTTAGTTGCTCAATTACGTCTAGTCCCAGCTAAATACCTCCATCCACCCACTTGTACAAGTGGCCTGTGGCCATTCTGTCCGAGATCTCACATGGCTGGTCACCTTTTCTCCTTCAGAAGCATGGCAAACTGTCTCTCTTCCCTCCTTGCATCTGTCTTTCTACCTGTGGGGACTTGGAAGTTCTGCCTATTCTTTCTGCCCAGCAATTGACCCTTGACTTCTTTATCGATAGATCAAGAACCAGTTGGACAACAGGACCTTAACATCAGAACCACACCTACAGGTGTTTATTGTCCCTATTAGCACAGATGAACTTATAGTTACAACACAAAGGAAAGGTACTTTGAAAGAAGTGAGACTTAGATTATCAAGGATAACTTGGAAGAGAAAAGGAAACTACAAGCAGCTCCATCTTTAGAACGAGGAAAGATGAGCTGGAGGTGGGGCAGGGTGGAAGGCAGAACAGAGACTGGTGGCCAGAGGGGCTGGGCATGTACCAATCCATGCATTTCCCTTACAGGGTTGTCCACTCTTCTCTAGCATGGTGTACAGTATAGTTTTCTTATTTTCCTTCCAGCTATCTGGTCCTGTGGATCTACAGGATCAAATCTGCACATGGACATTTGATTAATTCTGAGGTTAGATGCCAGTGCAGAAAGGCTTGCTAGTTGGCCTGTTTTCTACCTGTACTCATATCTGTTCACTTATTTTCTGGCAACAACAACTGACCCTATTTGGAGACTCTCTCTTTGGCATGGTTGATGCAGTTTAGTGTATGACCAAACTCTCACCTCCTAGGTGACATGTGTTCTAGATAACTCAACCCTTTTAATCATGACAATGAAGTTCAACTCTAAGTTTTTTTCTTCAACTTCAGGGGAGATAGTCTCTTCCCATTTTCTTTGAAAATGGATGTGGAACTACTGGCAACATTTCTGCTACACAGTAGTAAGATGGGATTAACATGAGGCCAATTTTCTTTCTTTCTTTCTTTCTTTCTTTCTTTCTTTCTTTCTTTCTTTCTTTCTTTCTTTCTTTCTTTCTTTCTTTCTTTCTAAGATTTATTTATTTGTTATATGTAAGTACACTGTAGCTATCTTCAGACACATCAGAAGAGGGCATCCCATCTCATTACAGATGTGTAAGGAGCCGTCCTCACATTCGCCATTATAAGATGGCACTGACACCTGTGTTCTAAGTAGTAAACAAACCATCTGCACATGCGCTGGGGTAGTTTCCCACCCCATGTGCTCTGCCTTTCCCGTGATGACAACTCTGGCTGATGGGCTGCAGCCAATCAGGGAGTGACACGTCCGAGGCGGAGGACAGTCCTCCATAAAAGGGAGGGGGCTCCGCCATCTCTCTCTCTCTCTCTGGCTCTCTTCTCCACTGGCTCCTGATGGGGTAAGCAATAAAGCTTGTGCCGCAGAAGATTCCGGTTGCCCTGAGTGTGTTCTTACCAGGGGGAACAAAAGCGGCGGGCAACACAGATGGTTGTGAGCAATCCATGTAGTTGCTGGGATTTGGACTCAGGACCTCCAGAAGAGCAGTCAATGCTCTTAACCACTGAACCATATCTCCACCCCATGAGGCCAATTTCTATTGACATCGTTGGAGCACCCAAATCCATCCTTGCCAGTCTAGAACTACCTCATGGTTTTCACTGTCATGAACAATGCATTTCCTTAAGTAGAACCTCCTGCCCCAGGACAGGGTTTTTCTGTGTATCCCTGGAACTAGTTGTGTACACTAGGTTGGCCTCAAGCTCAGACATTTGCATGCCTCTGCCTCCAGAGTGCTAGATTAAAGGCATGTCCACCATGTTTGGCTAGTAGTTTCCTTTTTTTTTTTTTTTTTTTTTTGGTTTTCGAGACAGCGTTTCTCTGTATAGCCCTGCTGTCCTGGAACTCACTTTGTAGACTAGGCTGGCCTCGAACTCAGAAATCTGCCTGCCTCTGCCTCCCGAGTGCTGGGATCAAAGGCGTGCGCCACCACGCCCGGCTGTTTCCTTCTTTTTTTTTTTTTTTTTTTTTTCCAATTTATTTTTTTTAATTAGGTATTTTCTTCATTTACATTTCAAATGCTATCCCCAAAGTCCCCCAGACCCCCCTCCCACTCCCCTACCCACCCACTCCCACTTCTTGGTCCTGGCATTCCCCTGGTTCTTTTTTTTTTTTTTTTTAATATTTTTATTGCATATTTTCCTCAATTACGTTTCCAATGCTATCCCAAAAGTCCCCCATAGCGCCCCCCCACTTCCCTATCCACCCATTCCCATTCTTTTGGCCCTGGCATTCCCCTATATTGGGGCATATAAAGTTTGCAAGTCCAATGGGCCTCTCTTTCCATTGATGGCTGACTAGGCCATCTTTCGATACATATGCAGCTAGAGACAAGAGCTCCGGGGTTCTAGTTAGTACATCATGTTGTTCCAACAATAGGGTTGCAGATCCCTTTAGCTCCTTGGGTACTTACTCTAGCTTCTCCATTGGGAGCCCTGTGATACATCCAATAGCTGACTGTGAACATCCACTCCTGTGTTTGCTAGGCCCCAGCATCGTCTCACAAGAGACAGCTATATTTGGGTCCTTTCAGCAAAATCTTGCTAGTGTATGCAATGGTGTCAGCGTTTAGAAGTTGATTATGGGATGGATCCCTGGATACGGCAGTCTCTAAATGGTCCATCCTTTCATCACCGCTACGAACTTTGTCTCTGTAACTCCTTCCCTGGGTGTTTTGTTCCCAATTCTGAGAAGGTGCACAGTGTCCACACTTTGGTCTTCATTCTTCTTGAGTTTCATGTGTTTAGCAAATTGTATCTTAAATCTTGGGTATCCTAAGTTTTGGGCTAATATCCACTTATCAGTGAATACATATTGTGTGAGTTCTTTTGTGATTGTGTTACTTCACTCAAGATGATGCCCTCCAGGTCCATCCATTTGGCTAGGAATTTCATAAATTCATTCTTTTTAATAGCTGAGTAGTACTCCATTGTGTAAATGTACCATAATTTCTGTATCCATTCCTCTGTTGAGGGACATCTGGGTTCTTTCCAGCTTCTGGCTATTATAAATAGGGCTGCTATGAACATAGTGGAACATGTGTCCTTTTTACCGGTTGGGACATCTTCTGGATATATGCCCAGGAGAGGTATTGCTGGATCCTCCGGTAGTACTATGTCCAATTTTCTGAGGAACCGCCAGACTGATTTCCAGAGTGGTTGTACAAGCTTGCAATCCCACCAACAATGGAGGAGTGTTCCTCTTTCTCCACATCCTCGCCAGCAACTGCTGTCACCTGAATTTTTGATCTTAGCCATTCTGACTGGTGTGAGGTGGAATCTCAGGGTTGTTTTGATTTGCATTTCCCTGATGATTAAGGATGTTGAACATTTTTTAAGGTGTTTCTCTGCCATTCGGTATTCCTCAGGCGAGAATTCTTTGTTCAGTTCTGAGCCCCATTTTTTAATGGGGTTATTTGACTTTCTGGAGTCCACCTTCTTGAGTTCTTTATATATATTGGATATTAGTCCCTTATCTGATTTAGGATAGGTGAAGATCCTTTCCCAATCTGTTGGTGGTTTTTTTGTCTTATTGATGGTGTCTTTAGCCTTGCAGAAGCTTTGTAGTTTCATGAGGTCCCACTTGTCAATTCTCGATCTTACAGCACAAGCCATTACTGTTCTATTCAGGAATTTTTCCCCTGTGCCCATATCTTCAAGGCTTTTCCCCACTTTCTCCTCTATAAGTTTCAGTGTCTCTGGTTTTATGTGAAGTTCCTTGATCCACTTAGACTTGACCTTAGTACAAGGAGATAGGAATGGATCGATTTGCATTCTTCTACATGTTAACAACCAGTTGTGCCAGCACCATTTGTTGAAAATGCTGTCTTTCTTCCACTGGATGTTTTTAGCTCCCTTGTCGAAGATCAAGTGACCGTAGGTGTGTGGGTTCATTTCTGGGTCTTCAATTCTATTCCATTGGTCTATTTGTCTGTCACTATACCAGTACCATGCAGTTTTTATCACAATTGCTCTGTAGTAGAGCTTTAGGTCCGGCATGGTGATTCCACCAGAGGTTCTTTTATCCTTGAGAAGAGTTTTTGCTATCCTAGGTTTTTTGTTATTCCAGATGAATTTGCAGATTGCACTTTCTAATTCGTTGAAGAATTGATTTGGAATTTTGATGGGGATTGCATTGAATCTGTAGATTGCTTTTGGCAAGATAGCCATTTTTACAATGTTGATCCTGCCAATCCATGAGCATGGGAGATCTTTCCATCTTCTGAGATCTTCTATAATTTCTTTCTTCAGAGACTTGAAGTTTTTATTATACAGATTTTTCACTTCCTTAGTTAGAGTCACGCCAAGATATTTTATATTATTTGTGACTATTGAGAAGGGTGTTGTTTCCCTAATTTCTTTCTCAGCCTGTTTATTCTTTGTGTAGAGAAAGGCCATTGATTTGTTTGAGTTAATTTTATATCCAGCTACTTCACCGAAGCTGTTTATCAGGCTTAGGAGTTCTCTGGTGGAATTTTTAGGGTCACTTATATATACTATCATATCATCTGCAAAAAGTGATATTTTGACTTCATCTTTTCCAATTTGTATCCCTTTGATCTCCTTTTGTTGTCGAATTGCTCTGGCTAGGACTTCAAGTACAATGTTGAATAGGTATGGAGAAAGTGGACAGCCTTGTCTAGTCCCTGATTTTAGAGGGATTGCTTCAAGCTTCTCACCATTTACTTTGATGTTGGCTACTGGTTTGCTGTAGATTGCTTTTATCATGTTTAGGTATGGGCCTTGAATTCCTGATCTTTCCAAGACTTTTATCATGAATGGGTGTTGGATCTTGTCAAATGCTTTTTCCGCATCTAACGAGATGACCATGTGGTTTTTGTCTTTGAGTTTGTTTATATACTGGATTACGTTGATGGCTTTCCGTATATTGAACCATCCCTGCATCCCTGGGATGAAACCTACTTGGTCAGGATGGATGATTGTTTTGATGTGTTCTTGGATTCGGTTAGCAAGAATTTTATTGAGGATTTTTGCATCAATATTCATAAGGGATATTGGTCTGAAGTTTTCTATCTTTGTTGGGTCTTTTTGTGGTTTAGGTATCAGAGTAATTGTGGCTTCATAGAATGAGTTGGGTAGAGTACCTTCTGTTTCTATTTTGTGGAATAGTTTGTGAAGAACTGGGCTTAGATCTTCTTTGAAGGTCTGATAGAACTCTGCACTAAACCCATCTGGTCCTGGGCTTTTTTTGGTTGGGAGACTATTAATGACTGCTTCTATTTCTTTGGGGGATATAGGGCTGTTTAGATCATTAACCTGATCTTGATTCAACTTTGGTACCTGGTATCTGTCTAGGAACTTCTCCATTTCATCCAGGTTCTCCAGTTTTGTTGAGTATAGCCTTTGGTAGAAGGATCTGATGGTGTTTTGGCTGTTTCCTTCTTAAATTACTCATTTTCTGCAAACTCTGATAAACTCTAGGGACTCTGCAGTTCACAGAAGGAACATCTTCTGTGAGGCTTCTGTGAGCCTCCAAAGTGCTACTGTGTCTTTCACTATGCAACTTCTTGGTGGGTGCACACTGTGTGTGTGTGTGTGTGTGTGTGTGTGTGTGTGTGTGTGTTCATGGTGCACGGCAGAGGACACCTATGCTGTTCTTCCTCAGGTGTTCTGATTTTGTGAGACGTGCTCTTCCACTGGGCTGAAACTTGCCAAGTTGTCTATGCTGGCTGGATAGGAAGCCCAGGAACACACCTCTGCTTCCTCATACCTCAGATTATACCTCAGCACACCAGGCTGGTGTTTGAATATGCGTTTTAGGAATTGAACACAGAGGTTCTCACAGTTACAAGGCAAGCATTTTGCCCACTGAGCCATCTTTCTGGATTACTATGCCACTTCTTTAAAGAGGCCAATGGAGAATACAGTGGGAGAAGAGATGCAATGCCTCTGCTTTGAACTTGAACTAAAATAACAAAGATCTGTACAGATGGCCAAGGTTCCTGCAGAAATGTCACCATGCTACAGGAGGGATTCACAGCTTGACTTATTATAGTAGAGAAATAACTAACATGTCTGTAACATCTGAAACAACAATAACAACAACAACAACATAATCCTCCTATTTTTTTCTTTACTTCCCTTTTGTGATGTAAAGTTTAGTCATGAAAACTTGATCTGTGTAAGACAGTTGCATCAGGGTTTATGCATGATCTTGGGGCTTATCAAAGGGAATAAGACGTCTGTGAGCCAAGGGGATGGGCATAGATGTTCCCTTTCAGTGACAAACTCATAGTTTTCTTTAATGAAGATTCTTCTGAATCACAAGTGAAGCCGGGGTAGCCTTCACTGGTTCTGCAGTTACAGAACCCATCAGAGTCAGCTCTGAGACATGGTGGTACCTGTTTATGAAATCAACTTGTCACCTTCCCAAAGCCTTTCTCTGTTAACTAACATGGTGAGCCATAGAACGATTGTCCGTAGCCCCTCCACTTCCACTGGACCTAACAGCATCAAGAAGCTGAGCAATGTCTGTCCCGACTGAAGCGAGTCACACTGAGAGGGGTCTCAGGACTGAATGGAAATAAAGACATAAATGTGAAAATGGAAATGTATGGAAGGACGAGGGTGGTGGTGCACAGAGCCGGCTGTGAGCAGGATGAAAGTTATCAAAGATGTTATTGGTGAGAGAAGTAGATGACAGAAAGCTCCAGGAAAATAAGACTTCATTTGCTCCCAGGACTCCTCTGATGCTGAGAGTTGATTGGGTACGATCAGTGGAAGACCTTGGGGATATTTTAAGTGGGTTGCATTTATAACTCTCATAAGAGAAAGGGAAGCAGGCACATGCCCTGGTCTTTTGGAGTTTTCCTAGAAAGCTGCAGTATATACTAAAATGCTTAGATTTCTGAATAAGACAGGAGCAAAGTGGGGGTGTTTCATGTGCTATAATTTTCCTCCATTTTTAAACCCCAATTCACACTCCTGGCTATTTTTTTTGTTTTGTTTGTTTGCTTTTTTTACTAGTTAGGCCAGAGCAAAAGTTCAAGATTTTAGGTCCTTCAAAGTTTCTGAGTTCTCATTCCTGCAATGTAGCTAGACAATAGAGTGCTGAAGAGAAGGCCCAGCACTGTCTGTGTGACACCTGCTGGCACCCACTGCTTCCTAGAAAGCACATGATGAATGGCACTAGTGTGACTTGGGGACTGGAATGAATTGAATCTCAATGCTGATTATTAGAACTTTAATTATGTGGACATAGTATTCATCTTTAAGATAAGAAAAACAATGTCTTTCATCTTAGAGGATGTGAAGAGTAAGTTAGATGATGTACCTGTAATTTTAATGTTTAGAGTCTTATGTGTGTGTGTGTGTGTGTGTGTGTGTTGTAGGCATGTGCATATGGAGGCTAGAGGCTACTGTCGTATGTCTTCCTTGATTGCTCTTCATTTTTTTTTTTTTTTTTGAGGCAGTCTCTCTACTGACTAGGCAAGACTAGCTGGCTAGTAAGCTCCACAGAGCCTCCTTTCTTCACCTCTCCAGTGTCAGGGTTTTTGGGACACATCACCACACTTCTGCACCATCACTGGCTTTTAAAATGATGGTTAGGATCTGATTTTAGGTCTTGGTGCCTACACACTAAGCATTTCACTGACTGACTTATCTTCTCAGTCTACTTGGCCATCTTCTTGTATCCAAATGTCCCTGCTGGAGTTGTGTGGTGAGGAAATATTATTTTCACATCCTCTGGTTATTTGAGACCAACCTTCACTTTAAAGGAAACAACATAACTTGGGCCCCCAGGGATTCTCTGGCCTGAGGTTGAGGTGTTAAGGACTCACATATGCTTAGTTATCTCTTGTTTTCAACCCTAGGTCTGCCAGAAACTCATTTTCCACCTTGTCTTCTGTAGCTCCTAGTGAAGATCTGGTTCCATTTTCCATCACTCCCCAAGACAGCACAAGGTTGTTGTAAACAACAGGCTTTGCTGGTGGTTTAAACAATGGAGACATAAAATAGAATGTGCATTTTAAACAAATTCTGAGTTTTTATTATGTTCAACCCTATTCTCCATTCTGTTTTCAGGGAATTTACATTTACAACTTGTCTTGAATTCAGGCAGGCAGTCCTCTTTTGGAGCTCACTTCCACAGTCCTGTTCACTGTCTCTAAGAACCTCCTGTTTCCAGGTTATTAACCCTCAATCTCTCTCTCTCTCTCTCTCTCTCTCTCCCTATCTATCTATCTATCTATCTATCTATCTATCTATCTATCTATCTATCTATCCACACATGTATGTGTGTATATATACACATCTCTCTCTCTCTCTTCTCTCTCTCTCTCTCTCTCTCTATATATATATATATATATATAGTGATATATATATATATCAGTGATATTTCCAGTGATATATATATATATCACTGGAAAAGGAAAACTTCTCTTACTTGGTCATGTAGCTAATATAATACTGCCATTTCCCATTAGGCTCTGGAATTCATCTCTGCAGAAATCCAACCCTACTCCATGATCCACATGTCCTGTCGTGAATCCTGACCATCTTCTTCAGTGTGGGAGCGCTGTAATCATTTATTTTGTAAGACAGTATTTATTCTTCTTACATCTTCACAACTGAGCTGCCTGGTGTAGTGGAGCAAACCTGTAATCTCAGCACCAGGAGGTCTAGTAAGAGGGTCACACAAGTTAGCTTAGACCCATAATGCGTTCAAATATAGTTGTAGCTGGGTGATGTAACTTAGTGGTTACAAGTCCAAGGTCCCAGCTTCAATTCCCAGTACTAAAAAACACACAAACTAAACAGCCCTCGTTAGTCTATAGAAGGCCCTTGGCCAATGGAAGCCAATGATAAAATCAATGCAACAGTGCTGAGTCGTGCTGACAGGAACTGGGAACACATCGTGGTTGTCTCTAGTCTGAAGAGTGCGTGGTCTCAAACCTTGAGTTCTGGAAAAGTTGCTGGATTCTAGGGTTGGCAGAAGAGTCTGTTTAGCTGTGAGCTCTCTAGATACTATGTAACTCGATTTGAGTTTGTGTTCCTGTGTGAGCTAGTCAAAGCACGATGATTAACAATGATCCCCACAGTGACAAAAATGATAGATACAAGAAACCCTGCAGCAGTTTTGGGTTAACTATCTGGGACTGATCAGATCCTGGGAGTGGACATGGGACACGCAGGGAAGATGTCTTTCTCGGGTATTTGGGCAGGTGCATCTTTCAGGGAGTTCATCCTCTCTGGCTATCTTTCGGGTCACTTCTGAAGAGTTCACCTCCCATTTTCTTCTTGATTCTTCTCTAAAGCATTTACCACTGTTGTGCAATCTGCATGCATTATTCATTTATTCATTCTGTCTGTTCCTTCCTTTTCCTACTGGAATATATATTGCTTGGAATATAATTCTGTTCTGTGGTTTTATATTTACCTCCTAGCTTGGCTTAGAGCCAGGTTCATTGTGAGCTTGGTAAATATTTCTTGACTATTTAGTGACCGACAGAGGAACCGGGCTTTTATAACAATGTCTTGGTCCCTTCTGGGTGTTTTATTGTTAAAGAAGATTTAAGTCTCTCATCTCAGTTAACCTCCTACCAACTTGAGTGCTGGATAGAGACAGGCTTGGTAGTGGTGTGAGATCTTGGGTCATTATGGATAAGAAGTAAAACTCGGGGACCTAACTTCTGCTCTTTTGATTCCAAACCCAACTAGCTGTTCATCCCGAGTCACAGCAATGAAGTATTGCTTTGTATTAAGCATAACAAATACTTTGGGGCTGAAAGAGTGATAGAAGTGTTCTGGGCTAAGGATCACAACTCTCTCTGTTGGCCCATTATCCAAGTCTGAAATGCTTAGTGGAGAGGGTCTTGTCTGCCAAAATGAGGACAGGTACCATATACACCTCGGCGGCACTGCACCAGCTGCAGTCTCAGATGCTGGGGCTCTGGGCCAAATGTAACAAAACCAGCCCAGACTCATGGAGAGTTTTTCATGTGCACGTCTTAATGAGCCCAATCTCACTGGGGGAGAGACATACCCATCTCTGAGGGTGATGGGCTTGGGGCTCATGCTCCTGGTAGTAAAAACTCATATTTGTCAAGATATTGGCAGCCACAATTTTCTAGTATTTACTACTACCAGGTCTTATTTTATTCATCTTCTGAGGTAGGGTCTCACTCTGTAAACTAAGTTGTCTTGGAGCTTCCTTTACAGGCAGGGTTGGCCCCACACTTACAGTAATTCTCCTGCCCTAGCCTTTCAAGTGCTGGGAGTATAGCATGAGTCTACTACACACAGCTCCAGACTTCATTTTTCAATGTTTACCAGCGGCAATCTTGGTGAAAAGGGGCAGAGCCAGATGTACCTACCTTCACACGTGGAAACTGAAGCCCGGCCAGATGGAACAGTATTAGACTCTTTGCAAGAGGGAGGATTGAATTTTCAGTTCAAAAAATTTTGCAGCTAAAACTGATCACATGCACATCTTTATAACTCGGGGTATTTCTCTTTACTCCCCATGAACGTAAAGGTACAAATCACCGGGACATATAGCCCCTTCCCTATTTTGTCTTAGGAGGTCGGTGATGAGGTCCCAGGATCTGTATTTCCAGTTAGATGAAGACGATGTCCCTGGTGTGGTGACTACACTTGGACTCCTGCAGAGGTCAGGGCTGATCACTAGAATTCCCTGTGCACCCATGCTTCCCATGGGGCTCTCCTCTCCATGGCACAGTGCTGACCTCTCCTGTCATTCATCCTGTGTCATGTTCTCTATCTCACTGACCTCTGTCCTCTTCTCTGAGCACTCTCTCTGTGTTCCCACCTAAGTGCAGCTGCACCTGCCTTCCCTTTTGCCTGCAATGTGTCGATCCCTGGATATCTATATAGCACACACTGCTTCTTCCTTCCACATGCTGACTCTGCCTCTGCAGCAAAGCAACCCCTGAGCTCCCCTTTGCCTGATGCCACATTGACAGTCCTCATCACCTTAGAAAACAGCGGCTAAGAACATTTAAATTTGGTTCTTCACCTGCTTCCTTCCTGTGCCCATGGCTTGGTCCTGGAACCCTGACTAGAGATGGTGAGGGAGTGAGGACAGACAGTAAAGAAATGACAGACATGTGAATACAAAGGGGCCAGGGCTAGCTGGGCAGTGTACAGTCTGATGGAGCCGCACCAACTATGCTAACAACCCAAAATCTTAACACATTTTATGTATCTGATCTCAGTGACCCATTTCCTCCAACTAGGGCCCACCTCCAAAGTTTTCAGGGGGAGAAGTTAAGCTAGTCCCAGGATGAGGTGTCTGTAGGGGAACAGTCTCAGTCTGTAAGCATCTTGGAGGAGGAAGTTGCACACAAAATGGCTAATATTTGCACACACTGATCAATCATTGGTAAAGACCCATTCTTGGGTCAAGGAGGCATAGCCAGTTCCCCATGGATCTGATTCTTAGGTTATTGGCATGGCCATGGCCATGTGCACAATGCATATTTACTTGGGATTTGATCTGCTCAGGACTTCAATCACTCCCTACAAGGAAGAGACATCTTAAAGGAGGCAAGACTTATTTTGGCTCATGACCTCTAAAGGTTTTAGTCAATGGTCACATAGTCCATGTACTCGAGCATATATCTTGACAATGGAAGTGTGTGGAAATGTCTTTACGTACTGCATTGTGGACAGGAGAAAGACGGGAAGATCAAGGATATCTTAAGGATCTGATTTCAGTCTTCCCCCTTTTCAAGCTAGGACCCACCTCCAAAGTTTCAGAACTCCCTCCATAGGGCAGAGACCTTAGCATATGAGACTCCTATGGACTCTTCATATCAGAGGCATCAGGAGATTGTAATTCAGACTCTTGTTCATGCACCAAAGCCAACAGGCCTGTGAGGTTATATAGTGGAGTATGCCTAGTCAGGGTCCTTGAAGGACAGCAAGTGAAGAGGAGATCTAGCAGCCAGCAGCCAGCAGCCAGCTGCATTTCTTTCTAGGACCTCCAAATAAAAGAAAAAAAATTTGGTTATTTAAATTAAAAAGTAATATAATTTCAAACAGTTAATCTCTAGAAATTTCCAAATTATTAGAAATCACAGGTAAATGAATCATCGGTAGCTCACTATTGCTGTCACTATGCCATAACTATTTTAATAGTGAAACAAATGGAACTTTATAAAGCTCACACATTTTTCTCTTTTCTGGTCTGATTGCCTGTCCTCTAGCATGAGTGTTAAAAGTTTTCTTCTGGTCAGTGGAACAGGTGGACTGATCTTTGGCAAAATACATTTCAATAATTACAGTTTGATAGGAAGAAGAAAGTTAGAGAATGGGTTTTACAATGCGACACTTGAGCTCAGTGATTTTCAACCTATGTGCTGTGACCCCTTTGCGGACCAAATGACCCTTTCATATTGATCACATAAGATCACCAGAAGGTGCAAATTCATATCAGTAGAAAATTACAGTTATGAAGTAAAATAATTTTATGGTTGGGGTCAGCACAACACGAGGAGCAGCATTAAAGGGTCTCAGCACTAGGAAGGTTGGGAACCACTGCTCTAGCGGGTGCGCATACCCACATGGTGCTGTTGTATGGTTGTCCCATAAGTAAAACCATTTTCAAGCAGAAAGTATCAGAAAGAACACTGTTGTTTAAGAACAGCCCTCCACCAGGGAAATATTTATACAAGAGGAAGAAATAACAATCTAATCTCATTTTGAGATAATGTCAATTTAATTTTACATATTCTCTTTAGTATCCAAAGTTGTTTGTTTTGTTTTGTTTTGTTTTTTGTTTTTTAAAAAACTTTATGGTGCTAAGAGCTAGAGAAGCACACATGCAGGTGGATTCAATTTTACTCATCGAATAATTGTGTAGCTGAGAGAACCCCTTGAAATGAATTAGATTTGTGATTGATTAATGATTAGTTTCATTCGTTCTTGGCTCGTGGTACTTAGGCAGAAAGCTTTCCACACTGTGCTTGTTTGCAGAGCTCCATTTGACTAACCCGTGGTGTTGGGGACTATATAAATTGGCAATTACATGCACTTTAAACAGAGGAATATTATGTAGAATTAAATTGTACAGTGGTTCGGGTTGAACCTAGTTCAGTGTAGCAAGCCTTTTGCTTATTAAAACTGCAATGGCTATAAAATCTTTATATTACCTGAAGAGCTATACTCTTTTACAAAACAATCACATTCTCAGAATGTGAAAAGAATGAGGTATTAAAATATATTTGAATCATGAATGATATTGGCCGGCACAGCTCTTCCTTTTGCTTCTTTTACACATAGCACTTAATTCTGGATGGGGCTTCAGAGGTATCCATCAATGGCCTCTACTGTCAGAGGAGGGGGCACACAGATCATGGCTCCATGCTTTGTTGCAAGTGTTTCCCATAAGAAGGAGAGTTTACATTTTCCTCTAAATTCCTTTCAACTTTATATTCTATTCTCAGATATTTCCATTTGGAATATAAATATATTGCTTATGTTATTTGATGATTATTTAGTTAAAACTTTTCTTTTTTGATATTATGAAATACATACCATTTCCCCCTTTTCTTTCTTTCCTCTAACCCTTCTATATACCCCTTCTCATTGCCTTTCAAGTTCATGGTGTCTTTTCTCAATTCTTGTTATATGAATATATGTACATACATTACTAAATACAACTTGCTCAGTCTGCATAACGCTACTTGTCTCTATGTTTCCAGGGCTGACCATTTGGTATCAGATAATTAGTTGGTTGTGGTCTTCCTGGGGAAGACAATTTTCCCCCACTTTCAGCTTCCCTTAGTTGCCTGTAGTTCCTGGTGTAGGGTGGAGGTCTTGTGGTGTGTCAGTCTCTGCTCTGCTTCAACTGCAGCATGTCTATTGGTATTGTTCAGCTCATGGATAGGCAGGCATTCTGGTGAAACTCTATGAATGTAGCTTCTGATATTACAAGTAACTGCAACCTCACAGCAAATTCCTTGATCTTCTGGTTCTTACATTCTTCCCAACTCCTATTTCCTGTATATATATATATATATATATATATATATATATATATATATATTATCAGCACCTAAATATAAACTAAATTCGAACTGGGTCCACAACTCTGCATTTTGACTTGTGATTTTCTGTAATGGACACCATCTGCTGCAAAGAGGAGTTTCTTTGATGAAGTATGAGGTCTACACTCACCTATGGGTATAGGGACGAACATTCAGAATGTAGTTAGGGAATGTGCTGGTTTAGTCAAGTGATGGTTATAGGTCTTCTACAAGACTCATTGTTTCACTAGTTCTAGCCAGTTGGCTAGGTTTCCAAGCATGATCTCCCGCTTGTTGAATGGGTCTTAAGTCCAACTAGACTTAAGTCCAATAGCTTATTGCCAACTGATGTGTGCCACTAGTTCAAGGTTATGGGGTCATGCTGGTCATTGTTGTGGTTCCTAGGCATCATAGCTAAGTGAACTGATGGTAGCTTCCCTCTTTTGGAAGCTTGCATGATACCTTCAGGCATCGTGAAAGCTAGACCTCAGGGAGGAGGCATTCAGGTCAGTTCCAACTCGGAGGCCTCTGGATCCTGTGTCTGAAGTGTGTGGTGGCTTCAGCAATAGTCATTTACCTTCTACCTCTGGGTGACAACCAAGGGTAATAGCAATAGCCTGTAATATTTTGGAAGCCTTTTGGAAAACTCTGGCCAACATGTCATGCCTAATATGGGGTTTCTGTTAGAACTCTTTGGCTCTTTAAATCCCCAAATCTTAAGCACGATTGGTTCTCCAGAGAAGATGGGTCCTGCTGATTTTCACAATGTATCCTTTTCTCTTTGGTGATAAACATGAGTATAAAGTGTTGTGTTAAGTGTGTGGAAAAACTATATTTTATTACGTATGGTTTTCATTGCCGTAGTATTACTGATGGTTAGCTCACTGATGTTATATTTAGGTGCGTTAAATAAGATCTTTTTTCTTAATACTTTCCCTCCCTATTTTAAAAATAGAATGAGAAAGGTACTAGGCTTACAAATTAAAGCAATCAGAGACAAAATTATGAGTAGCAGCCTATACTTACAGACGGTTGACCATATAGCAGGTACCATTCTAAATGCAGCCTGGGAGTCACAAGGTAGACATGCCTATACAGTTGTGTTCAGATTGAGAGTTTGCGGAGAAAGGAGATCATGAGACCATTCTATTGACTGTACAGAATTTCCCAGAAATTCTTGTAATTGTAGCCAAGTAAATTTGGAAATGCCACATATAATGCACCATTGAAAAATCACTATGGTAATAAAAAATAGACTCTGAATATTGTCACAGTGAAAACAAATCCCCAAACAGCCCTCCTATTAAAGGATTATTCTCAGTAGTCCCCAGAACTCACGGAACACACCTGGAGAATCTGATGGTATAATCCCATGACTCTGGGAAGAGATACTACATGGGTGTGTGTGTTTTGGGGAGAAGGTCATAATTCTATAGTCTGTCTGAGGAAGCAGTTTGTAATGATCCTAGTACTGCTCTGGAAAAAGGGATATAATTAATTAATTTAACGTAGATTAGCCTCTCACCATAGAGTAACAGCTTCACATTGGTAGAGAGCTTGTCACTGAACACAACAGCAAACCCTTCCACTAGACACCGATCTAGATGTCTTAAGATCCAACTGTGAGTGAAATAGACACCTGCCCCTGTCCCATGAAGGATAAACACAGTACATGAAATATCTAAGTTAATGATAGTGCATAGGAAAATGATCATGATTTCTTTTTTTTTTTTTTTTTTTTTTTTTTTTTTTTTTTATATTTTTATTACATAATTTCCTCAATTACATTTCCAATACTATCCCAAAAGTCCCCCATAGCGCCCCCCACTTCCCTACCCACCCATTCCCATTCTTTTGGCCCTGGCATTCCCCTATATTGGGGCATATAAAGTTTGCAAGTCCAATGGGCCTCTCTTTCCATTGATGGCCGACTAGGCCATCTTTCGATACATATGCAGCTAGAGACAAGAGCTCCAGGGTTCCGGTTAGTACATCATGTTCTTCCAACAATAGGGTTGCAGATCCCTTTAGCTCCTTGGGTACTTTCTCTAGCTTCTCCATTGGGAGCCCTGTGATACATCCAATAGCTGACTGTGAACATCCACTCCTGTGTTTGCTAGGCCCCAGCATCATCTCACAAGAGACAGCTATATTTGGGTCCTTTCAGCAAGATCTTGCTAGTGTATGCAATGGTGTCAGCGTTTAGAAGCTGATTATGGGACGGGTCCCTGGATACAGCAGTCTCTAAATGGTCCATCCTTTCATCACAGCTACGAACTTTGTCTCTGTAGCTCCTTCCCTGGGTGTTTTGTTCCCAATTCTAAGAAGGTGCACAGTGTCCACACTTTGGTCTTCATTCTTCTTGAGTTTCATGCGTTTAGCAAATTGTATCTTATATCTTGGGTATCCTAAGTTTTGGGCTAATATCCACTTATCAATGAATACATATTGTGTGAGTTCTTTTGTGATTGTGTTACTTCACTCAAGATGATGCCCTCCAGGTCCATCCATTTGGCTAGGAATTTCATAAATTCATTCTTTTTAATAGCTGAGTAGTACTCCATTGTGTAAATGTACCATAATTTCTGTATCCATTCCTCTGTTGAGGGACATCTGGGTTCTTTCCAGCTTCTGGCTATTATAAATAGGGCTGCTATGAACATAGTGGAGCATGTGTCCTTTTTACCGGTTGGGACATCTTCTGGATATATGCCCAGGAGAGGTATTGCTGGATCCTCCGGTAGTACTATGTCCAATTTTCTGAGGAACCGCCAGACTGATTTCCAGAGTGGTTGTACAAGCTTGCAATCCCACCAACAATGGAGGAGTGTTCCTCTTTCTCCACATCCTCGCCAGCATCTGCTGTCACCTGAATTTTTGATCTTAGCCATTCTGACTGGTGTGAGGTGGAATCTCAGGGTTGTTTTGATTTGCATTTCCCTGATGATTAAGGATGTTGAACATTTTTTCAGGTGCTTCTCTGCCATTCGGTATTCCTCAGGTGAGAATTCTTTGTTCAGTTCTGAGCCCCATTTTTTAATGGGGTTATTTGACTTTCTGGAGTCCACCTTCTTGAGTTCTTTATATATATTGGATATTAGTCCCTTATCTGATTTAGGATAGGTGAAGATCCTTTCCCAATCTGTTGGTGGTTTTTTTGTCTTATTGATGGTGTCTTTAGCCTTGCAGAAGCTTTGTAGTTTCATGAGGTCCCACTTGTCAATTCTCGATCTTACAGCACAAGCCATTACTGTTCTATTCAGGAATTTTTCCCCTGTGCCCATATCTTCAAGGCTTTTCCCCACTTTCTCCTCTATAAGTTTCAGTGTCTCTGGTTTTATGTGAAGTTCCTTGATCCACTTAGACTTGACCTTAGTACAAGGAGATAGGAATGGATCGATTCGCATTCTTCTACATGTTAACAACCAGTTGTGCCAGCACCATTTGTTGAAAATGCTGTCTTTCTTCCACTGGATGTTTTTAGCTCCCTTGTCGAAGATCAAGTGACCATAGGTGTGTGGGTTCATTTCTGGGTCTTCAATTCTATTCCATTGGTCTATTTGTCTGTCACTATACCAGTACCATGCAGTTTTTATCACAATTGCTCTGTAGTAGAGCTTTAGGTCCGGCATGGTGATTCCACCAGAGGTTCTTTTATCCTTGAGAAGAGTTTTTGCTATCCTAGGTTTTTTGTTATTCCAGATGAATTTGCAGATTGCTCTTTCTAATTCGTTGAAGAATTGATTTGGAATTTTGATGGGGATTGCATTGAATCTGTAGATTGCTTTTGGCAAGATAGCCATTTTTACAATGTTGATCCTGCCAATCCATGAGCATGGGAGATCTTTCCATCTTCTGAGATCTTCTATAATTTCTTTCTTCAGAGACTTGAAGTTTTTATTATACAGATCTTTCACTTCCTTAGTTAGAGTCACGCCAAGATATTTTATATTATTTGTGACTATTGAGAAGGGTGTTGTTTCCCTAATTTCTTTCTCAGCCTGTTTATTCTTTGTGTAGAGAAAGGCCATTGATTTGTTTGAGTTAATTTTATATCCAGCTACTTCACCGAAGCTGTTTATCAGGCTTAGGAGTTCTCTGGTGGAATTTTTAGGGTCACTTATATATACTATCATATCATCTGCAAAAAGTGATATTTTGACTTCCTCTTTTCCAATTTGTATCCCTTTGATCTCCTTTTGTTGTCGAATTGCTCTGGCTAGGACTTCAAGTACAATGTTGAATAGGTATGGAGAAAGTGGACAGCCTTGTCTAGTCCCTGATTTTAGAGGGATTGCTTCAAGCTTCTCACCATTTACTTTGATGTTGGCTACTGGTTTGCTGTAGATTGCTTTTATCATGTTTAGGTATGGGCCTTGAATTCCTGATCTTTCCAAGACTTTTATCATGAATGGGTGTTGGATCTTGTCAAATGCTTTTTCCGCATCTAAGGAGATGACCATGTGGTTTTTATCTTTGAGTTTGTTTATATACTGGATTACGTTGATGGATTTCCGTATATTGAACCATCCCTGCATCCCTGGGATGAAACCTACTTGGTCAGGATGGATGATTGTTTTGATGTGTTCTTGGATTCGGTTAGCAAGAACTTTATTGAGGATTTTTGCATCAATATTCATAAGGGATATTGGTCTGAAGTTTTCTATCTTTGTTGGGTCTTTTTGTGGTTTAGGTATCAGAGTAATTGTGGCTTCATAGAATGAGTTGGGTAGAGTACCTTCTGTTTCTATTTTGTGGAATAGTTTGTGAAGAACTGGGATTAGATCTTCTTTGAAGGTCTGATAGAACTCTGCACTAAACCCATCTGGTCCTGGGCTTTTTTTAGTTGGGAGACTATTAATGACTGCTTCTATTTCTTTGGGGGGATATAGGGCTGTTTAGATCATTAACCTGATCTTGATTCAACTTTGGTACCTGGTATCTGTCTAGGAACTTGTCCATTTCATCCAGGTTCTCCAGTTTTGTTGAGTATAGCCTTTGGTAGAAGGATCTGATGGTGTTTTGGATGTCTTCAGGATCTGTTGTTATGTCTCCTTTTTCATTTCTGATTTTGTTAATTAGGATGCTTTCCCTGTGCCCTCTAGTGAGTCTGGCTAAGGGTTTATCTATCTTGTTGATTTTCTCAAAGAACCAGCTCCTTGATTGGTTGATTCTTTGAATAGTTTTTCTTGTTTCCACTTGGTTGATTTCACCCCTGAGTTTGATTATTTCCTGCCGTCTACTCCTCTTGGGTGAATTTGCTTCCTTTTGTTCTAGTGCTTTTAGGTGTGTTGTCAAGCTGCTAATGTGTGCTCTCTCTAGTTTCCTTTTGGAGGCACTCAGAGCTATGAGTTTTCCTCTTAAAAATGCTTTCATTGCGTCCCATAAGTTTGGGTATGTTGTGGCTTCATTTTCATTGAACTCTAAAAAGTCCTTAATTTCTTTCTTTATTCCTTCCTTGACCAAGGTATCATTGAGAAGAGTGTTGTTCAGTTTCCACGTGAAGGTTGGCTTTCTATTATTTATTTTGTTATTGAAGATCAGCCTTAGTCCATGGTGATCTGATAGGATGCATGGGACAATTTCAATATTTTTATATCTGTTGAGGCCTGTTTTGTGACCAATTATGTGGTCAATTTTGGAGAAGGTACCATGAGGTGCTGAGAAGAAGGTATATCCTTTTGTTTTAGGATAGAATGTTCTGTAGATATCTGCCAGATCCATTTGATTCATAATTTCTCTTAGTTTCACTGTGTCCCTGTTTAGTTTCTGTTTCCATGATCTGTCCATTGGTGAAAGTGGTGTGTTGAAGTCTCCCACTATTATTGTATGAGGTGCAATGTGTGCTTTGAGATTTACTAAAGTTTCTTTAATGAATGTGGCTGCCTTTGTATTTGGAGCATAGATATTCAGGATTGATAGTTCCTCTTGGAGGATTTTACCTTTGATGAGTATGAAGTGTCCCTCCCTGTCTTTTTTAATGACTTTGGGTTGGAAGTCAATCTTATCAGATATTAGAATGGCTACTCCAGCTTGTTTCTTCATGCCATTTGCTTGGAGAATTGTTTTCCAGCCTTTCATTCTGAGGTAGTGTCTATCCTTTTCTCTGAGATGAGTTTCCTGTAAGCAGCAAAATGTTGGGTCTTGTTTGTGTAGCCAGTTTGTTAGTCTATGTCTTTTTATCGGGGAGTTGAGTCCATTGATATTAAGAGATATTAAGGAAAAGAAATTGGTGTTTCCTGTTATTTTTGATGTTAAAGTTGGCATTTTGTTCTTGTGGCTGTCTTCTTTTAGGTTTGTTGAGGGATTACCTTCTTGTTGATTCTAGGGCGTGGTTCCTGTCCTTGTATTGGTTTTTTTCTGTTATTATCCTTTGAAGGGCTGGATTCGTGGAGAGATAATGTGTGAATTTGGTTTTGTCGTGGAATACTTTGGTTTCTCCATCTATGTTAATTGAGAGTTTGGCTGGGTATAGTAGCCTGGGCTGGAATTTGTGTTCTTTTAGTGTCTGTATAACATCTGTCCAGGATCTTCTGGCTTTCATAGTCTCTGGTGAAAAATCTGGTGTAATTCTGATAGGCTTGCCTTTATATGTTACTTGGCCTATTTCTCTTACTGCTTTTAGTATTCTATCTTTATTTAGAGCATTTGTTGCTCTGATTATTATGTGTCGGGAGGTATTTCTTTTCTGATCCAGTCTATTTGGAGTTCTGTAGGCTTCTTGTATGTTCATGGGCATCTCTTTCTTTAGATTTGGGAAGTTTTCTTCTATAATTTTGTTGAAGATGTTTGCTGGTCCTTTGAGTTGAAAATCTTCATTCTCATCCACTCCTATTATCCGTAGGTTTGGTCTTCTCATTATGTCCTGTATTTCTTGGATGTTTTGAGTTAGGATCTTTTTGCATTTTCCATTTTCCTTGATTGTTGTGCCGATGTTCTCTATGGAATCTTCTGCACCTGAGATTCTCTCTTCCATCTCTTGTATTCTGTTGCTGATGCTTGCATCTATGGTTCCAGATTTCTTTCCTAGGGTTTCTATCTCCAGTGTTGCCTCATTTTGGGTTTTCTTTATTGTGTCTACTTCCCTTTTTAGGTCTAGTATGGTTTTGTTCATTTCCATCATCTGTTTGGATGTGTTTTCCTGTTTTTCTGTAAGGACTTCTACCTGTTTGATTATGTTATCATGTTTTTCTTTAAGGATTTGTAACTCTTTAGCAGTGTTCTCCTGCAATTCTTTAAGGGATTTTTGTGCTTCCTCTTTATTGTCTTCTTCCTTTTTAGCAGTGTTCTCCTGCATTTCTTTAAGTGTGTTATTAACGTCCTTCTTGAAGTCCTCTATCATCATCAGGAGATATGCTTTTAAATCCGTGTCTAGCTTTTCCGGTGTGTTGGGGTGCCCTGGACTGGGTGAAGTGGGGGTGCTGGGTTCTGATGATGGTGACTGGTCTTGGTTTCTGTTAGTAAGATTATTACGTTTACCTTTCGCCATCTGGTAATCTCTGGGGTTAGTTGTTATCGTTGTCACTATTTAAAGATTGGAGCAGAAGCTGTGTTCCACTCACCAGCAGTCCCAAAATCCTGCGGCGGGGGTCGTGGGTAGCTGGCGGGTGTCAGGCAACCCTGCGCTCCCGCTACCCTGGCGCTGATCCGGCCGGGTGAGGCCTGTGGCCCTACTCAGGCTGGTTTCTGCTTCCCTAACTAATGCAGTCTCAGGTCCCGCGCAATTGGATTGGAGCAGAAGCTGTGCTCCCCTCACCAGAAGTCTTAAGATCCTGTGGCGGGTGTTGTGGGCAGTTGGCGGGTGTCAGGCAACCCTGCGCTCCCGCTACCCCTGCGCTGATCCAGCCGGATGAGGCCTGTGGTCCTACTCAGGCCGGTTTCTGCTTCCCTAACTAATGCAGTCTCAGGTCCCGCGCAATTGGATTGGAGCAGAAGCTGTGCTCCCCTCACCAGAAGTCTTAAGATCCAGTGGCGGGTGTTGTGGGCAGTTGGCGAGTGTCAGCAGACCCTGCGCCCCAGCTGCTCAGGTGCTTTTCTGATCGGAAGAGGCTTGTGGCCCTGTGTGGGCCGGATTTCTCTCTCCCCAACCAGAGCAGTCTCAGGTCCCGCGTGATTGGACTGGAGCAGAAGCTGTGTTCCACTCACCAGCAGTCCCAAAATCCTGCGGCGGGGGTCGTGGGTAGCTGGCGGGTGTCAGGCAACCCTGCGCTCCCGCTACCCTGGCGCTGATCCAGCCGGGTGAGGCCTGTGGCCCTACTCAGGCTGGTTTCTGCTTCCCTAACTAATGCAGTCTCAGGTCCCGCGCAATTGGATTGGAGCAGAAGCTGTGCTCCCCTCACCAGAAGTCTTAAGATCCTGTGGCGGGTGTTGTGGGCAGTTGGCGAGTGTCAGCAGACCCTGCGCCCCAGCTGCTCAGGTGCTTTTCTGACCGGAAGAGGCTTGTGGCCCTGTGTGGGCCGGATTTCTCTCTCCCCAACCAGAGCAGTCTCAGGTCCCGCGTGATTGGACTGGAGCAGAAGCTGTGTTCCACTCACCAGCAGTCCCAAAATCCTGCGGCGGGGGTCGTGGGTAGCTGGCAGGTGTCAGGCAACCCTGCGCTCCCGCTACCCTGGCGCTGATCCGGCCGGGTGAGGCCTGTGGCCCTACTCAGGCCGGTTTCTGCTTCCCTAACTAATGCAGTCTCAGGTCCCGCGCCATGATCATGATTTCAAATCCAAATTTTTAGATTTTTTTTTTCGAGACAGGGTTTCTCTGTGTAGCCCTGGCTGTCCTGGAACTCACTTTGTAGACCAGGCTGGCCTCGAACTCAGAAATCCACCTGCCTCTGCCTCCGGAGTGCTGGGATTAAAGGCATGTGCCACCACGCCCGGCTCAATTTTTAGATTTTTAAAAAGGTGCTTCAGGAGTGTTCTGTGAAGTCACTGATGAGATAGATAGATCAGACAGTAGGACAGCCGAAGCCTGTCCTGGTGCAAGCAAAAGAAAGGCTGCATGATCTGGACAGAGCTAGAAACAGCAAAGCAGGCTTGTGTGTTAAACCTTTGAAGGGATTACATTAAGAAAAAACACCCTTTCTTAAGAAAATCTTTTGTTGAGCTAGGTTTGAGCTAAATTTTATGGTCCCTACTGAGTTTTTGCATATGCATAGGCTTCACATTAGCATATTTTAATATTTATTCTTAAACAAACATTGTGGTCCACATGAAAATTAAGTCAGCTAATCCTTAGTTATGGCCCCTCTGTCGGTGAATAAACGAAAATGAAAACGAAAACCTCGCTGCTTGAGAATCAGAGCCTGTCTCTAACCTTCGGGTCAATTTTGCGCTAACAGGTTTGAAGCGACTGTCTGCTGGAGTGATGGCAGAGACAGGCGTTGAAATAGGCTAAACGAATTTTGTTGTTCTGCACGGCCTCTTTGTGATCGCCAGCCTTTTATTTGTTCACTCCTGTTTTCAATAACAATAACAAAACAGAGTTAGGACTATAAAATATCACATTTTTGTTTGGCAAGTGAACATCTTGGTCCACACATGAAATATTTACTCAACTTAGAATGATATTTTTAGAATAGAAATTTTACTTATTTTGTTGGTATTTAATACTTTAATAATTAGACATTTAATTAACATTAAATTGAAATCCTATTCCTATTGAGGCAAACAGAATGTAGGTATATTTCACCTCTATTAAAACAAAACTCGACAATTAATTCATTAATTGAAAATTAAAACTAAAATCCATTAAAGGAAAATTATTGTGTCGCTGTCATTCCTTTTACTGTGTTATAATGCTTTTTAACTTCTTTTTCTCAGTGTGAAATTTTATTACTGGCATGCAATGAACATCAAGTCAATTAAAGAAAAATTTCACTGTTTCTGAGTCTCTTTTGGCTATCATTATTATTAATTATATGACTATTCCTAAAACTAATCCTGTTGTAAGAAGGGGAGAGAGAGAAAAATGGCCTGCCCCAAGTGTCAAACACACTAGTTATGTCTTTGGACTTGAATGAGATTGAGATTCCCATTTGGGATGTTAGATTTATCTGCCCAGCGCATCGTCTGTCTTGTGACAAGCCTAATAACTTTCAACCAGACATTCTTTTATTGCCCCTGTTCTAACAATGTTATCTAACCCTTCCTTCTAGAAACACGTCGAACATGAAAGAGATCTTCGAATCAGTTTCCTCTTAGGAGAATTTTCCCTTGTGGTAAATTTGAAATAAAACCTGGACTTAACAATTAATTATTCTGAAAAGTTGTATATGATAGATACATGTTGTTATTGAAAAACAGGGCTGAGAGTGTAGCTCAGTGGTAGTGCTTGCTTAGTATATGTGAGGCCTTGGGCTTGATTCTCTGCATAACTCTCCCTCTCCCCTCCCTCTTTCCCTCTCCTCCCCCTCCTCTTCCACTCTCTCCCCCTCCATCTCTCTCTCCCCAGACCCCTCTTTGCTTCCTCCCCTGCCTATAACAAACTGATAAGCCCCAGAGTGGGATAAGAGCAGTAGACACCACTAACACTCCGGTTTCACAAGGGAATGTTGCAGTCACTACTGCAGGAAGCATTTCGGCAAAGATATGATGGATGGGAGGGAGCTCATTATGTATAAACGCCTGAAGGTAGACATCTGTGGTGAGTTTGAGATTATAGCTGATAGCTGGGATGGTTGGTGGTGGTGGTGCATGTCTTTAAACCCATCTTTAGGGAGGCAGAGGTAGGCTTATCTCTGTGAGTTCAAGACCAGTCTGATCTACACAGACAGCCAGGGCTATGTAGAGAGATCATTGTGTGACACACACACACACACACACACACACACACACACACACACACACAGAGTGACAGAGAGAGACACACACACACACACACACACAGAGTGACAGAGAGAGAGACACACACACACACACACACACACACAGAGAGAGAGAGAGAGAGAGAGAGAGAGAGAGAGAGAGAGAGAGAGATCTGATGTGGAGGAATGAGTCTGGTCCAGAGGAGCTCTGTGGGTTGCTAGTAGAACTGGACAGGTCTTGATTCTTAGGTATCATTTCCTACGTAGGAATTTAAACTATTTTCTTCCTCCCTAAGTCCTAAAGTGGTCTCCTCATTTAAATTCCCAGAGTGTTCTCCCACAACCTCTCTGTATCCTGCTTTGTCTTAAGTCTTTGCTTTCTAGTTTTTATCTCCCATTGGGTTATCAGTGATTTTTAATGGCTTGGCTGCTTCCCCTTCCCTTTGAGATCTCACTCATTTGCTTATTCATTAGAAATTTATTGAGCACTTAGTGTGTGCTAGGACCTTCACTGGACCCTTATTAAAACTTTCATGCTCTCTAGCTTCAAGGAACTCTTTTTCTACCAGCAAGACAGACATATATAACACAGTGTGAAAGGTACTGCAGTCTAGAAGAAAGTATCACATGGCAGAGGCTGGTAAATGGATAGATATGGTCAGCGAAGATGGACGGGGCATTACATGTTGCTATATACAACTGTGTCTTGTGTCTCTTGGAGGAACTCTTTTCCCTAGTGGAGATACTGAGGCAACTCCTTCCTATAGAATAGACTGGTTATGGAGGGAGGAAAGATGCATCCCTTTCAGTTAGTAAGAGTGAATTTAGTATTTAACTCCCAGCTAAAGCACCCTGGGTCACAAGGTCATGAGCTTTAGTGTTTTCTTGGCTTAGTGCCTTCTCTCCTGATTGACATGTGATGTTCTATTTTAGCAGTGCTGTGCAGTATCCTGCCATGCACTGTAAATTCTTTGGAAGGTGCTCCCTCTTCCCTCTTGTCTTTAGGAGGACAGAGGAGAAGCCCTGGCAACTGTCACTGCTATGCTCAGCAGTTGCCTGGGAGCAGGTGATGGAGCCTTGACCTCTGTGGGAATGGGGTGATTTGTTTCTGAGAATAGCCAATGGGGCTGGGCCTTAACCATACACCTTGCCAACAGAGATCTGAAGTTCTCTCTCTCTCTCTCTCTCTCTCTCACACACACACACACACATGCACTCACACGCACACGCACACACACGCACAGAATGATCTCTCTACATAGCCCTGGCTGTCTGTGTAGACCAGGATGGTCTTGAACTCACAGAGACAAACCTACCTCTGCCTCCCTAATGGTAGCCTTAAAGGCATATACCACCACTATTACACCAGGTGTTCTCAGTGATAAAAATCCCCAGCCCCATTGGCTATTCTGCCTCCCTAATGGTAGCCTTAAAGGCATATACCACCACTATTACACCAGGTGTTCTCAGTGATAAAAATCCACTTGGAACTTGTTTTACATGTGGATCACATGTTCTGCAGAGTTCACAGCCTGTGTTTCGAGCAGCAGAAAAGGAAATGAACATATGCACACTCACACTCTACTGTGGGAGGTAGGACTGGGTCATGGGAAGAGGTCAAAAGATCTGCATTTGGTTCAACTTTGAACTCTGCTACTTAGGCTGCAAGACCTAGGGTAGGTGCCCTGGGTGTATGAGCCCCAGTAATCTTATTCTCTGTGAAGAATGCAATGCAAAGATGATATCCCAAACCTCCCTGTACAATGTCTACCATCAGCACACATTCCATAAAGGAAAGCTGTGTGTGTGTCTCTTTTAAAGTTGTCCAGCTGTTCTGCTTGCACACTCCAGCGTGTTTAAATGTGCTCTTAAGGCAATAAATGCATTTTTATTGTATTTTATTTTAGAAAATATAAGCACTTTATTTTATTGTTTTAGAACATATAAGCTATCTTTATCTATGTATCTATCTATGTATCTATCTATGTATCTATCTATGTATCTATCTATGTATCTATGTATCTATCTATGTATCTATGTATCTATCTATCTATCTATCTATGTATCTATCTATCTATCTATCTATCATCTATTTTAGGAAATGATCCCAAACATGACTCTGTTTGTGAGGTCAGGTCTGTCTGAGAGTGCTAACATGAGACCAATTATCACAACATCCTAAGGCTGATTTGGTTTGGGACCGAAGCTAAAATTTAGCAAAAGCCATTGTATTTGGTGGCTGCTTTTTGTCACATAAGCTCATGGTGCATTTTAACCATCGAGATTGATTAAGCTGTCCTTGGGAAAGGAGTGTCATAAGGTGGCATAGAAGAACATTAGACTGGGAATCAAAAAGTAGTGTCAAGTAGAGTAAAGTGCTTCCCAGTTTCTAAGAAGTGGGCTTCAGGGTGTGGCGGATATGAGCATCATTTCACACCTATGGAGGTATGGAGAGTCTAAGTGTGTGGGCCACTGACTGCGCAGTATGCAGGCGAGGGCACAGGAACGAATTAGAAACACACAATGAACATGCTCCCAGGATAAGTCAGTACCTATGGGTACATGTCAAAATGATTTAAAAGCTCACTCCTGGTAGGAATGGAAGACTCCCATTCTGTGGAGTATAGTTGCTGGACCCAAAATTTAAACTCCTGTCTTTCTCCAATTTACTTAGAAGGAGGTTAAGACAGGTGACAGTGTGAACATGGTATATGGTAAGACTTCTGCAAACTACGGAGTTCAAAAAGGTTTTCCTTAGTAAGCAATACTAATGGTTCTCTTAATCACCTGCCCCACTCATTCTGAATATCATTCCTGTCCCTTTGTACCCTGCTCTATAGGGCAGAGAACTACATTTCCCAGGCTCCTCTGCCTTTTAATCAGGAGATGATGTTGGCCAGTGAGTAAGACCAGCCAAAGAAAGGATGGTGGGAAGATGAGGAAGTCAGGGCTCCCCTTTTCCTCTGCCTGGGAAGTTCCTGTGGTAGCTCTTTCATGGCTCGAACTTTTAGATTCTGCAAGGCAATCCTGTCTTGGTGCCCGTTCTGATGCCCATCCCGATGCCCGTCCCAATGCCCCTCCAGATGAGAAGTGGTAGGAGGCCTAGAGTGACTTTTTTCTTCCTGAGTAGATTTTGGCAACATAGTACTCAGTATTTGTTAAGCTATTAGCATGTTCCACACGTTGTTGTCAATTATAACTCATGTAACCGTATAAATAAGAAGGTTGATTATATGTGCCAGTTTATGACAGGATGTAACCAGGCAATATCAAATCAAATGAGTAGGTATGGGGGCTTCAATCCATGGCACTTAGGTTCACCATGCTCCCATGCTGCCTCAGAAGGTCACAAAAAGAGTTGAAAAGCTCCCACCTGCCTCTTCAGAGCTGGACTTGCCTTCTGGAAGTGACAAAGACAATGGAATTCTATCTTCTTAGATTTTAACTGTCTTGGTAAAACGGTAGTCTGAACCCCTGAGCAGAAAATTCAGAAAGACTAGAAAACAGAAGTGGAAAGAATGATGTATGAATATATTAAAGTAGCTATCATCAGTAAAAGTTCATTTCATAAGATCTGCGTGGAATCAAGCTGACAAGATTCCAACAGGCAACAGTAATTGAAGTTGGTGAGTTACAAAACCCAAGAAAGGGGCAAGAAGGGGAAGGTATTTGTAATACTCTTTACAATTACTATTGAGAGTCACTAGAGGAAGTGGTGAGGGGCTGGGTGGGACATGATCAGAATATTGTTTATACAGAGGAAATTGTCAAAGATTAATAAAAGATATTTTATTAAAAACATGATCAGTTTTTCCTTCCAATCATTTTTCTTATGTGAAAGTATGTTGGAAATTATTTTTGCACAATCCGATTGTAAAAGAGAAAGCTGGCTGCAACCAGGGATCCTATTTTGTGAACTCAAGCATATGAAGAGGGAAAGTAATAAATAATAAAAGTCATGTGCTCCACTGAACACACCCCCAGAACGTTCGCCAGCATGAGGCACTGTAGGTATCTGACCAGGTAGACCTCAGGTTAAAGAGGAAGTGCAGAATCAGCAAAACACAGGCTCTGTGCATACTCTGGAAATGTGCTACTAAATCTTATTCAGCATGTGTCAGACTCCTTACACTTCGGTTTCCCCAGAAGATGACTTTGGGATGAAATATCGGAGCTCTTTCGACTGGAACAAAACACTCTCTATTTGTTATACCAATGATGCTTAACTTCTTGCATTTTACTGGTGCTTCACCTGAATTCTCCCTATCCACCTAAGAAAGCAAAACCCAGCAATAATTTAAACCCTCTGAGAGACGTTATGGAAAACACAGGCAGTTGAATGGCTGCATGCCGAGATAGGCACCAGGGATGGTGTCCCGAGTGACATTACCTGAGTTCTCTCTGCAGCTCTATCACATGACTAGTGCTTCACTCCATCAGTACCATGCTTCAATGTTTCCAATCAAGAGAGGCAAGTGGATAGTGTGCCTTAAGAAAAGTGTTGTGGGGAATGAGGAGGGTTTCAGAAGAAACTCTGACACTGGTTGTTCTCCATCATAAGGTGGGGTCAATTTCTAAGAGCCTCAAGATAAACTAGGCCTTAGAAACTGATTTGGGATGCCTCTGTGAGATTAAAAGTTTGTATTGAAATTTTCTATATATTACAAACATTTATATCAATTTATATTAGATATTACTTCCTTGAAGCTGTCATTGAATGTAATAAATCTGTCCTTTGATTTTTAGCATCTGCCATGCTTATTCTGTTCACTTTGTCTCCCTTTAAAGAATATTCTTTACAATTACTTTTATATGGGCACATAAGAAAGATAAGGTGAAACAGGAAGCTGCACCAACTGGCCTGGATGGTGGTGGAACCCCTGACAGCTTCTCTTCTATTTGGTGATGGAAGAGTAGGGGAATGAAATACAATGACATCATAGAAATTGGAACAAAATGCAAAGATACCATGGAAACAGGAACAGGGTGCAAAGCACCATGGGAGTGGGAACAGGATGCAAAGGCAAAGGCACCACGGGAGTAGGACAGGATACAGGGCACTATGGAAACCTGCTGGTGGAAGTCAGGAGCCTCTCTTTGACCTCGAGATAACTGAACAAGATGGACAAGGACAGTGGATGCATTGTTTGAATATCTGCTCAATTGAAATGATGAAGGTAGGGTTAGAAGTAAGAAAAGCCAGCTACGATGTCTGGTGGCAACCGAAGATCTTGTGAGGCACCAACTGTTAGCTTGGGATCAAGGAATTAAAGCAAAGAAAGGTCTTGAATGTGTACTGGTTTGCTAATCACACATTACTACTGTACTGAAGTCTTCAGGAGTAAAAATGCCTCCAGAGAAGTTATGCATACACACAATACACTAAATATTTCTGTAGGGCAATGGATGAGGACAGAAGGGTCTACTGATTTGAGTCAGGCTCACCAAATTCCCAGAACTGTAAAGGCCACGCCAGGAGGATTAAAGGTTTGAGGCCAGAGTGGATTACACAATGAGATTCTGTCCCAAACAACCAAAACCAAATGGACTCAACTAACCTACAAAGAAAGCAAAAACGGCCCCTCCGTGATTTTATCAAATCACTCAGAAGACTCTTTGGTGTGAGAAAAATCCCAAGCAGATCCCTTAACCCTTTGCAATTCTTGTTGTCTTTGAAGCTTCCCACAATTAAACATTCTACGTTGTTTTCTGTTTATATCTTTTCCTGTAGTTGTGTAGAACTTTTTTTCATGAATTGTTTCTTGCTGATTGTCCTGTGAGTTGCTGTATTATGTCTAACATAAAAGGCCCTTACCCTTGGGGAAACCAGGAGCCCATTTCCTTCATCTTCTTTATTAGGGGACAGTCTGTCTCTTGTTATAGAGACTCTATGTGTCTACTAAAACCCATTTACTCTGCCTCCTGGGCACCCTGTAAAGAGGAGCCACCCCCCAGGACTATGTCATGAGTGGGAAATAGGTTTGGACCAATCTTAGAGATTTAGAGTTAAGTGACCTGCCATATTTTTTTAACCTAACTTAAACATCTTTCATTAGGGGGACTTTCTTTCTTATATTCATGTAGAGTTGACAAACAAAACCACCTCTCCCTGAAAAGGTCAGCTCAGGAACTTTGGGAAGGTCATGAAACACTCGCCCCTCTGGAAAGGAGAGGCTAATTAGCATCTTTCAGACCACAGGGCAGAAACTGACCTGCGAGTGGGGACACATTTGTTGCTCACCTTCAGACAAGGGAAGTTCTTGACACCTCATTCTCTAAAGACCAATCAGTTTAAAAGGTTCACTATTCTCCCAATCATATTGTGCCTAGTTGCTAATGCTCTGTTCTGCCCCTGGAAACCATATAAAAACTTGCCTCAACTGGTGCTGGTGGATGTTGCCTCTCCCTTGGCACTGGGACAATAAATTCCTCTTGCTTTTTGCATGGACCCCGGCTCCATGTGGTTTACTCAGGGGGTTCCCAGTAAGCTAAGGCTCCTCAAGTCTTACATTCCCCAGATGCACACTATTGATTTGGGAGGCCACCTGAGCATCAAACTGAGTCTATTAATGTCCTGTGTAGAAATGCAAAGAGCAGTGAGGTTCTCTCTAGTGGTGGAGGATGTATGAGCTCAAAATGCTCAATCAGAAGGAGAATAGCCTAGAAGCAAAAGCAAGAAATGATAGAAGAAAATCAGGAAAGAGGCTCAAATGGGAGAAAGGATAGGAGAGAGAAGAGAGAAGGGAGAGAGAAGTGAAGAAAGGGAGACACTGGGGAAAGAGAAGAGAAAGGAATAGAGGGATACACACACAGAATCATACACAAGTGAAGGGACACATGGGACACACACACACACACAGAAAGAGAGAGAGAGAGAGAGAGAGAGAGAGAGAGAGAGAGAGAGAGAGAGAGAAAGAGAGAGAGACTTTGAAGTCTCTTAGCCTTTTGTCTTGTTTCTTTCCCGACCTTTCTCATAGCTCAGACATGATGCTCTCTAATATCAGTAAATTCTCACCTATTGCCCAAGATAGTTTTGATCGGTTTCTGATATTTTTGAATAAAAGAATAGTGACCAATCCGTGTCAGAGGAGACTGTGCATGAGATTATACTATGTTGAAACATACAGAAATACATAATCAGTGGGATTTGAGGCTCAGGCATTTATGACTTAGTTTAGGGAATTAATACACACTGTATAAACCGGTGGAAGACTCCATGGTACCCGGTGAAGAAAGCCTAAATGGAGAATGTTAGATATTTGGCATAGAGACTCCAGCAAAAACACAATTATATTAAGGAAAAAGAAAGAGGGCCAGCTAGAGTCACTAGGAATATGATTAGTAAGATCCAATATTACAAAAGGCTGAAAGTATTGTGGTCTCTGCAAATGTTACAGCCAGAAGAGTAACAACGCACATGAGGCAAGAAGGGAATCCAGTTCAATGTGACTCAGTAGCTGGTGTTGGTTCAAACTTTAGAGCCCGACCCTGAGCAGTTTATTTAGTCATATTTAAACACAACACAATTTAGGATAAATTACCTGATGATAATGAACTCAATCCCATGTGCACCATGAAGCTTAACACAGATAAACAAAAGTCTGTGAGAGCCAGGTGTGGCCTGGCATTGCAGAGAGCAGAGGTCAACAGGCTACTAGCTATATCCATTCCCAGCTTTCCATCTGGAAGACGGGTATTCATCTGTTCTTTCAAAGAGACAATCCCATGTGTTTCAAATTCTGTTTCTCTAGTGCTTATCTGTGAGCACAATGACCTCATGCTCCCTACATGAAAATATATAAAATATTTAAACAAGAGAACCATGCTGGGGTACTTAGAAAAGAGCCAGGTTCCATTCCTACCATCCCTTGCCTTGGTCTTTAAGCTTCAGAAATATTGAGCTACTGACTCCCCTGTCTAGACTCACCTATGTCTGACCATATCATTGACCTGTGCTTTTTCTTGAAGTAGTCATGTACACAGTGGGTCCAGTGACTACAGCGGATGGGGCCAGGCGTGATCATCTGATAAAGGATGAATTAATTCCTTCGTATGATAGTTCGAACCTTGAGCCTTGGAGGTCTGTTGATTTAGGCCTAATGCTGTTTCCAAGATCATGCATGTTAGAAGTATGAGAATGGTCAGGAAGAGGAAGCTGTCCTCCAGAGACCACTGAGCAGATGTTTTAAAGGACATAGACTCAAGAGGCAATAGTTCTTGGCTTTCTGGCCTGAAAATTCATTTCCTCAGATGCCTTTCAACACCTATAATCATCTTCAATCCACCGGAGCTTCTTAGAGATGGTGTCTGTAGCTCACAAACAGCCATTTTTGTTTCCTAGGTATGTACCCCTCCTGCCTGTGGTGACCACACATCATGGTCCCTTCCTCAGCTCACCTCTGGAACTCCAGTTCAGTGGTGAGTCTCCTCCTTAGGAAGGTTTCCAGCTTGAGAGTGGCTAGGTGGTAGTAGAGGAACAGAGGGGCTTTCAGACAAGGGTTGGCACGGGAGAAGGTGTACATAAGAATAAGTAATGCAAGTGGTCACCAAGGCAGACGCTTGGTTATGTTGGAGCTCTGGGGGTGGGGGTGTGGGGGTGTGTGACCTTCCCTATTGCTGTAGTCCAGGCCTTTGTGACGCCATTTCATCTGAAGGCAAAAAACTCAGCGTGTGTTGGATACCATAGCGAGGTCATGCGGTAATTTATCCTGGCCAAGAGGGAGGCTGGAGCTGTCCCCGGGTATCTGTAATAACCCATTTCTGAAGCACTGCAAGGTTCAGCTGGGGACAGAGGATCACCCAGATGGACCTCAAATGTTTCTGCTAGAATTCAAATCAACCCACATTTGCAGACACTAGAGTGCTTCACACCAGGGGTGAGAAGGGCCTGTGTGGAAACAGTGTAAGCAGAGAGGGGCAGGCAGGAGCAACTCGCCACACAGTGAGGAGGGCTGTAATGAAGTCTGCCTTCCTGCTGAGAAGCCCCAGAACTCCGTTATTGATTGGAGGTGAATGCGGTGAATGTCAAGTTGGGGAGTTTTGCAGTTTAATCCGACATCTGTCATTCCTGGAAGAATGAACAGTTCAAAGCAAAGCTTCATCCATATTGATATGTGGGAAGAACTTTAGGCTGGGAATGTGGGGCCCCAGAGCTGGGGAAAGAGAGTACACTGTTTTCAGGAACTGTACCAAACACACCCACCACACTAGCCACCTTGCTGAAAGAGTTTGCAGGATCACTTCCTGAGAATGGCTCATATATATTGTATGACTTTAAAACATGGGGATTGGGAAAGAAGAGGTTGCTCCCTTTCAGGTCAGGAAGAGGGGGAAAGCTTTGAAAGCACATGAGAGAGAAGAAGGGTAAAGGGAAAAAGACCAATGTGCAGTGGTCACATTTTCTATTTTAAGAAAAGTTTATTGTTTTATTAAAAAATTTTTTTAGGGTAAGAAGTAAAGAGAGAGAAGGGCTGTGTTATTTTTTGAATCCACCAGCTTTGAAGGTAGGAGGGATAGGAATTGCCAGATCCGGCCCCTTCCCCCCACATCACCACATCATCACGTACCTCTGTAATTGTATGGCAAGGTCAGTCATGAACCCAGCAGGCAGCATCCCTGAGCTTTCATGTCCAGGCTCTGTAACATGCAGCTGGTCGCCGGCCCTGTCTCAGGTAAGTAATGGGCACTTTGGGCTGCAATTTCTATCCCTGAATAGGCCTCCTATCTCAGAGTCATGCTTCAACAAACACTCAATTAAAAGGAAAAAAACCTCTGAGTGATGGAAGGCACCCTATTACTGAGAAGCAGGGGTGTTTACTGAAGAAAACGACTTCTCCCTAGTTACTAGTAACCCACTGAAGATTTATGAGCCTGGGTGTCCCCCAGTGATCAAACCTAAAATGTGGAGCTTAAACTGGTACATGTTTTGTTTTGTTTTGTTTTTTAATCAACAAAACAAACTAGGCCACAGTGTTTGCTTAGAATTAGGAATTAGGCAAAGCAATGGGCTGTTAAAGGGCTGGCTACCAAGGAAGGAGGTAGGCCTAGGGTGGTGATGTTCTGTTAGCAAAAATATGCTAATGATCTCAGACACACCTGCAGGTGAACCTTCAGTATTACATTTTATTAAATGCTCCCTCACAGCTCATGACCATGATCCAAGGGGGAAAAAATTGCATTCTTCTCAGCAGAATGCAGAAGTAATCAAAATTTATTCACTCGGATTGACTCTGAGAGTTTTGACATCGGAGGGCAATCCTCTCTGATTGATACCACTCAGATGGCAATATTGTCTGAAGAAATACAGTTAGAGAGAGGCTCCTTAAAGGCTGCAGAAGTTGCAGGCAAAATGAGTATAGCTTTCTGTACTGATATCTGACACATGGTTTTACACGACATGGAATTCCAGTGTCTTGTCAACTTGGTTCCTGATTCAGCATCTGAATGGGGGGTGGTGGTGGCTGGGGATGGGTTTTGAAACTTACATCAGTGGGGTCAGGGGATGGCTCTGTGGTGGTGGGGGATGGGCTTTGAAACTTACATCAGATGACTCAGGGGATGGCTCTGTGGGCACAGTGCTTGTCATACACACTGGAGGATTTGAATGTGAGCCCCAGAGCCTACATTGGAAAGCTGGGTGTGGCAAGGTGCTTGAAGTAATAGAACTGGGGAAGTAAAGACAAGAGGATCCTGGGAGTTGCTGGCCAGGCTCTCCTCCCAGTGAGAGAGTCCATCTCCAACACAAGGTGATGACTCCTAAGGAAAGTGACTTGAGGTTGCCCTCTGGCAGCAAGGTTTTGTCAATAGAGTGACTTTAGGCCAGTCCTGTGTTTGATTCCAGAGAAGGTTTCTGAGGGTTCCCATGCTGGCTTCTGAGTAAGGTACCGCTTTTCATTCCACTGTTTCAGAAAATGCATTGTCATGATTATTATTTTATTATATATATATATATATATATATATATATATATATATATATATATATTTAGGTGTCTGTTTTCTAATGAAAGAGAGAGGTGGGTGCTGTGTGGATTCGGTTGGGTCGGGGAAGAAGGATCTGGGTGGAGTTGGGGGAGAGAAAGCAATAATCAGAATATACAATATATAAAACAATCTAACTTCAATAAAAAAGAAATACGTTGTTGTCTGTTCAGTGGAAAGTCCTATGTGTGTGTGTGTGTTTGTGTGTGCGCGCGCGGGGTGGTGGTGGTGGTGGTGGTGGTGGAGGGTAACGTTTACAAGAAATTCCAAAGATCGAGAAGGAAAGGTGTTAAAACTAGTAATAGTCACTCTATAATGCCTATCACATGTTTTGCCCACTGACCCAAAACAGAACAAAGTAACAAATGGCTCAGCTTCTATGGTAAAAATTATTGGGGGCGGACACAACATGTTAAAGCAAGTAGGCCATGTCACGTCATGGATTTGTCAAGGTGTGCAGTCTGCGAGGCTCAGGAGGGGCCAGGGTGGTGGTGGTGGTGGTCATGGTGGTGGTGGTAAGCAGCATTATGAGCTAGAGACAGAAACCTCCAAGGTGACATTTTACCCAGGAAACCAATCTTTCCATAACGCAGAGGTCGTGGTAGGGAAGTTCCTGAGACGTGGACCATCTCCAGCCTGTTTGTCTCTTTTCTTCTATTAATTTTGTTGTTGGTGTTATGCTAGGTGTTGGCTTCCAGGAGCAACGTGGGAAAGATTATGTACATAGTTCTGATCTTCAAAAGCCTTACACTTTACCAGGAAAGAGAGGTAAACTATCTCAACAGTAAACCATTCTGAACTGCAACCAAATACTATCGACGCAAAGGGGCATAAAGCAGGATGTGCTGGGATGTGCCCATATACCTAGGACTCAGGAAGCTGAGGCAGGGGAATCAGAGACTCAAGTCTATTTCTGAGCTACACAGTATAGTCCAAGACTATATACTGTGAGACACTGTTACAAACAAACAAGTTTGGAGTTGGAAGACAACATGAAGATCAAAGCCGTACCTAAGGTGGATAGGAAGTGGATTTGGAGAGTCTCGGGTAGAGCTCTGACACATGGATCTGAGATGACCTCAGAGTTCATAGGTGGTGAATTTGTGAACTTTCACAAAACCTGTCAGAATGGGAAAGAGGTTCAGATCCTGCTCAAATCATCTAAGCCCTACACCCGAAGTGTGCCCTGTGTCTTTGGCAATAGGGGCCCATCTCAACTCTGAGAGCCAACAAAGGGCACAGAGGTAGGAAACGGAATAATGGGGAGAGGATTCCAATTGGGGAAGAGGGCGGGAGGTCAGTACAGATGGAAAAGAAGGGTGGAGGGACAAATAACACTAAATTACTTGATAATGTCCCAAGAAACCATATTATTATATATTTACCTGAAATTATACTACACATACAAACACACACACACACACACACACACACACACACACACCCTCCTTTGGCATGGTTCAAGTGACTATTCCCCCAATTCTGTGCGCCGATATCAGCAGAATGTACCAGGACACCATTTTCCAGTAGAAGAAAATCTGTCTCAGTTGTAAGCCTATGAAAATGCTTTGGTATTCCAAGAGTATTCTCATCCTGGATGTTTTTAGCAGCTTATATTTAACCAGTTATAATTTTTCTTAAGCACCATTTTGCTCCATCTTTTGAAGCTGAAGATTAGTCTTTCAATGAGAAATCTGCCTTTCATTGTGAAGACAGAAAACAATGCCCTAGGCTCACTTAGCCTGCAGAGGAGCACGCTTATTCCGGCAATATATCTTTAGTGTGTTGTAAAAACCGTGATTGTAGCAAATTTATTCTTGACAAGACAGATGAGATATGCACATGTGTGGCTCGAGGGCATGTATGATACAGTCTGTGTTTCCCATTCTTCAGGTCCTGAAAAATGCAGAGGTGATGTCAGCTATCTTTCATTTCCACTTGAGGATTTGTGATGAAAGAATCTGTCTGTGTATGTGTGGAAGGATGGGGACTATGTATGTGTGAGAGGATGGGGACTGTGTATGTGTGGGAGGATGGGGACTATGTATGTGTGGGAAGGTGAGGGCTGTCTATGTGTGGGAGGATGGGGACTATGTATGTATGGGAGGGAGGGGATTGTGTAGGGGACTATGTATGCATGGGAGTGTGAGGACTATGTATGTGTGAGAGGATGGGGACTGTGTATGTGTGGGAACATGAGGACTATGTATGTATGTGCAATGTGGGGAGGTAATTTCAGAATGAGAGGTCCCATTGAGTAGAGGCTGCATCTGGTCTCTGCATTGTTGGTGTGCCCTTCCCCCAGCCTTGAGTGGGCTGAATCTGACCTTGTTTGCCACAGTGGCCCAGCCCACCTTGGGTGGAGTCTTCTGACCTAGGTGCAGTCTATTGTCCTGCCACATCTGCAGCTTCCTGCAAGAAGCCACTACCTGCTGGGCAGCTGAGTTTGTTTTCCTGACAAGATCCTGGCAAAGTGGGGGATGGGTTTCCTCTCTTTAAATTCAGACTTAAGAATAAAACATTGGACCTTGATCAGAAACGTTGTCTTGATCTCATTCCTCTCTCATCCATCCTTCCCACCCATCCCCAGCTCTCCTTCCAGGTAAACCCTCTTCTCTCATCCATCCTTCCCATCCATCCCCAGCTCTCCTTCCAGGTAATCCCTCCTCTCTCATCCATCCTTCCCACCCATCCCCAGCTCTCCTTCCAGGTAAACCCTCTTCTCTCATCCATCCTTCCCATCCATCCCCAGCTCTCTTTCCAGGTAAACCCTCCTCTCTCATCCATCCTTCCCACCCATCCTCAGCTCTCCTTCCAGGTAAACCCCATTATCCATGGTTGCCGGGTGGCCACAGTTGGGGTTGCTTCTTTATTATGTGCCACACCCTTTGGCTCTCAAGTAGAAGATCTTATGACTGTAGACTAATGCTTATTTCTACTTCATTTGCTAAACTTTCTGGCTGATAGAAAATTTGAGAAAAACTTCATGTTTCCTCCATGGCTTTGACCTCACCTCCAAACACTATTCAGACAGAACACACTCTTATCATCAGCCACCATAGCCGCTGAGCCCTGACTAGTTGAGTAGCAGCATGAATTCCAAGTGTATTGCCTGGTGTGCTGTTCCCACCCACTTAATTCCGACCATGAAGATCTTCAGTCGTGCATTGGCAACAGTTCAGGAAGAGGATGAGTGTATGGTCATCCAGGGTAGAAGTGTCAGTAGAAATCTATACTGGAACGGGGCACTGCATACTGTCTTGGTTGGCTACGGGAATAATAACAAATACTGTCTTGCCCCATTAATGATCAGCTAATGAGCCCTGGTCAGTGTGGTGGAAGGGACCCCAAGTCATTACAGCAGTACTTCCATACCCCCGCGGCAGCAAAACCTTGGTATATTTCTTTGTTTTAAGAATTTTTTGTTGTCCATGTAATCACCATAGAAAGATCAGGCCTGATGACTGGCTCTGTCTTGATGCAATGAAATATGTGATGATAAAACAAAACCAGCAAAACAAAACAACAGGACAACTCTAATTCTCTCTTAGAAGCCGAAGCAGCAGTGGGACTTCCTAAGAAAGTTCCAGTTTTGCCAAGAACGATGAGAACGAAGCAATCTCTGCACAGATTTGATGCTGCTGAAGGAGTTTGTGTCGTAGTGTGGTCTATGACACACTCACAGTGCAGACATTTAAAAAGCCACCCTCTGTGTACAAAGTCCCTTCCTGAAAAAAAAGTTGTCCCAGGAACTCTTCTGAGTGGATGCTGTGGAATATTCTGGCCTTGGGAAGTGATACTTAACACTATTTGCTTGACATAAATTCTCATGGAGCAGACATGACTCGTGGACAAAGGTGTTTGCTGCCAAGCCTCGGGACTGGAGGTTGATTTCCCAGGACAACTCTTATGGTAGAACGAGAACTCTTCAACTCCTGCAAGATACCCTCTGCATGAACATTACGTGCTGTGTGCGACTCATGTATACACCCATGCAAACACATTAATTGTTAAATAAATTATATTAAAAAGTATTTATACCTTTTTTTTAAAAAAAAAGACTGTCATAGAGTATGATTATGTAACAGAAGCAAGAAGAGTAGAACCCTGCCACTTTCTTTTAACTTTTAAGAGTCTTGTGACCAGATAAAGAATAATTTCACAAGAGAGTTTATAAAACAAGTAGATTCTATACATAGTTCTGGCACACCCCCCAAAGCTGGAAGTGTCACAGTTAGAAACAAAGGCAGAATATTAACTAATACTCCTGTGCTCTGCATTCATGGAGAGAAAGAATTCTATTTATCAGAAGCTTAATTTGCTCTGAAAATAGAAGTGTAAGTTGCACTTGTGTATTGTACTGATACTTGCTGTCACCCATGTCCCTTAGCCTATGATATTGGCAGTTTGAAATCATATGCCTATTGTTTCAGACGTCTAACCATGGGTGGAGACTAAACCACACACACATACACACACACACACATATGTATGTATATATACAGACATATATCTTGTGGAAGGATATATATGTTATATATATCTACACGTCTTATATATACTAATAACATGGATATATATAACATACATGTAGATATATTATATAAAACATATATAACATATATAGCACATTATATAACATATATGCTATGTGTAATATATCCATATATATGTGCATATGTATATGTGCATGTATATATATATATATATATATATATATATATTCATACATACAAATTAACAGCTACAAGGGTTTGGAGCTTATCATTCTCACTCTAAAGTTATGATCTACACAAACAGAACCAGAGTTGTACATGAAGAGACACGTTGTGGGTAGAAATCCTGCAGTGCTCTCCAGGACTGTGGTATTAGGACAATATCCAGAAAAGCCAGAGGGTTGTGCAAAAAGGTCTGGTCTGACAGGAGGGTTAACAGAGGCTCCTCTTTAGCAAGCTCAACAGGAACCTGCCACAGCCAGATTGAAAGAGAAAAGACAAAAAGGCCTACATTGGGAATATTTTCTCCCTTCAGTGTTTGGGAGTGGAAACTACCAGTGCCTGCCAGCATATTGGAAAATGGAATTGTTTTTCTAAAAATCATATATATATATATATATATATAAACTGCATTGTCAGAGAAGGTAAGCTGGAATTCTTCTCATGGGAGAGTGTGTTCTTGTTCAGGTGAGGGTTAGAGAGTGGATTACAGGTTGAAGGCACAAAATGAGAATAAAGCCTTATCTGGTGGTTTCTTTATATCTCCTCCAGTGAATTCTGACTTTCGATCAGAAAGAGAAGGTGGACTTTCTAGCCTTACAGCTTCCGGGGAGACATGCTGTGGGAGTCTCTCAGTTTCGAAATAATTCGTGGATGTTTTGTGAAACCTTTTGACCTGGCTGGGTGCCTGGGGCTTTTGAGCATTCAAGAATAATAGGCAGTATTGAAAAGGAGAGGGTAGAATGTTTTATTAACTATAGCTATTTTTATTAACTAGAGTCAAGGGAATATCAGAAAGGATCAAGATTTAGGAATTCTTTGAAAAAGCCTTTATTTTATGTTGGTTTTATTTTTACATTGCTTCGATGTTTTACCCTGTTGTATGACAGACACTGTAATTTTTGCCCTAACAAATGAGAGGACCAAGATGAAGCTTTGAAATTTGTATTTGTAGTTAAATATGAGAGAACTTGGAAGGAGGAGAGACGGGGGATGAGGCAGCAGAGAGTTCTTTAAGAATTGCTTTCTACCAAAGTTATTCTGTTTAGAACAGTGTTTTACCAATATCTATCTTTTCTGTTTTATAGTATTTTATCCATGCCTCAATTAATTTGGCCTATTTTAAATACCGACTATTCATGAAGCATATGTCTAACCATAATAAGCAATACAGTTTTTGTTCAAGATTTCTTGGCTGAACTTGGCTAATTGTTAATTCTGAGTATATTATTCTTGTCTCTCTCTTTCAGCCTGAAGGCTTTAGCTCTCTGTTCTTAGAAGATGAAACTATTAGGGTATTTTTGTTGTGGTTGTTATAATCTATAGAAACAAATGCTGATTTATTTGAGGAAAAATGGGGTTTGGGCAAAGATAGTATAGTTATTTGTGTGGTCAAAGAACCAGATTTGAAACAAACAGGAATCAGGCAGATTTAGAAAGCCCAAAAGTATTCAGATGTCTTGGAAAGGTCAAGGTTCTCTCTAACAATAGGGGAATCCTAATGTTTTGAGTCAGAGAGTTTATCTTTCTGACGTTAGCTGCTCATACGTACCATGCTCAGTTATGGTTCCTGGGGTAACTGTATGCTATGCTGCCAGGCTCATCCTACTAGGGTCCCCACAAAAGCATCCTGAATGGAAGTTAATGGCCCTGGCTAACTTATAGAGCATGTATGGTGGTTACTAGTGCCTATCTTGATTTTTTTAAATGAGAAATGTCCTCCGTAAGCTCTGATATTTGAGCACTTGATTTCTAGTGATGGTGTTGTTTTGAGTGGTTATGGAACCTTTGCGAGGTGGAACCTTGATGAAGAAAGTATGTCCCTGGGACTGGGCTTTGAGTATCCATAGTCCTGTTTGTTTTTTCTACCTCATGTTTGGGCTTAAAGATCCCAAGTCTCAAATTCCTGCTCTTGCAGTTATATCTGCTGCTTGTTCCCAAGCTTTTCCACTGTGGTGGATGCTCACACTCTAGAGCTGTACACCAAAATAAACTCCTGCTTCACTAAGTTGTCTTGGCTATGGTGCTTAATCACACTAATAGAAAAATAACTAACACAAAAGGACAGTAGGATCAGTATAACTGGCTTGATTGTATGTATCTGTTGATCTGATTGAAAGCCACTGTCATGTGTACATGTAATGAACGAGCTGTTAAACGGAAGCCACGAAGATGCAGAATGGATTACAGGGCATAGGAAGCAGAGAGTAAGGGACAGAGGAAGCAGTGTGTAGGAAGGCATCCATGTTTTCTTGTAAAGAAAGACCATGGGCAAGAAATCAAGAAATATGTGTGTGTGTGCGCGCATGTGTGTGTATGTGCATCTGTGTGTATGTGCATGTGTGTGTGCATGTGTGTGTGTATGCATGTGTGTGTGTGTGTTTGATTTATGAGCTTATGTGACACATTATGGCATACTGGGAAGTGCTATGCTTAAGAGGGAAATGTATAAGCATTGTGGAGGTAGGATCTCAACTGCGGTGTGATTATATCAGGGGGTAAGAGACTGGATGAATGGGGTGTTTGCAAGGTAGTGTAGCAAAGAGTAGTATCTATAGACATATTTCTTACTATAATTCACACACACGATCACACACACACACACATACATATACACACATATTCTGGGCTGCATATAACCTTCCATATTTCCTGTATATACCCCTGGAACAAAAATATAACCTATCTTTTATCTTTTCTATGTGAGACATTAATCAACTTAGAGACTGTCTATTCTGAACTATACTGTCATATCTAACTCTGTCTGCAGTGTTCTGTTTTGTTAGTCTGCTCTGTATGTTTTGCAATTGGTCCATCTGCTACATTGAATTCAGACCCCTCTAATGGACCGTGATCTACAGTTGGATAAATATTGTTTAAAGGTTCTGGAATTTGTTAACCAACACTCAATTTCTGACATTTTCATTTGCTAATTGCCCCAGACAATTGCTGTGTAAATTGTCTTGGATTGCCATAACAAAATATCCTAGACTGTGTGGCTTATGGAGTAGAGATTTTTGTTCCTCGATGTTTTGAAGGCAGCAAATCTGATGTTAGGGTTGTTGGTATGGTCAACCGGTCTTATGGTTTGCAGTGAGCTAACTCACTGCTGAGTGTTTAACAAAGACTTTCTAGCTATGTGGGAGTCTGTCTTCCTCTCTGCCTTCCTCCAATTCCAACCCTTGACTAAAGGACTTAGTGTATCATGATATTCCATCCAGATACTTATCCAGCATTCTTTTCTTCCTACAAACCCCAAAATGTGGTAATACCAGGGCTCAGGGATATAACATGCATTCTTTTGGGAGTCACAGTTTAGTTTACAGAATATATATAAGTTAGCTCGCTTCCCAGCCTCCTAGTTTTTTTTAGTTTGTAAATGTAATGATGAAGCACTTATATGATCTGTTCATAAACTATATTTATTATTCATCCAATATGTGCTGAATCTAGATAAAGAGCAAAAGTGAAGAGAGAGAGAAATCTTTCCCCACATCTTTTCAAAGATAAAAGGAAATAATTAAGGTAAAGTACTTAGCAGACTGTAGTACACAGTCACATTAGTCTTGTCATAGGGAATTGGTAGGGGATACACCCGGTTAAAACCGGGTCCAATTAGGCACAATGAGTACATGCTCTGTCCTCTCAAGTTGTGGGTGAGAGTCCGTTGTTATTGGGACTACAATTAGTCTATCCACATGACCCAAATGTGCCCTTCTGTGAACGAACCACTCCATCCAGAGAGTCAGTCTCAACACGGTAGGAGACTATGCTGCATCAAGATAAATGGCATGATTCCCCATAACTGAGATGAATAGGAATGACAGGAACTCATAAGTGAGACAGATAGAGAGAGATAAACACAACCCTAACGTGCCAGATCACTGCCATGGTAGTCATGAACAAGGAGCTGTGGGGGAGCAGAAGAGGGGCAGGTGAGAAAGCCATCTCAGAAAGTTGGATTTGCATTTCCTACATTCATTTACAGGTTAAAAAAATCATGGTGGTGGTGGGAGGAAGAGGAGACTGCTCAGTTACACACACATGAGAGAGAAGATGCTCAGCATGGTGAGAGCCAGGACAGTGACCTTGACAGGGCTGGAAGAGGATTGGTCAGGGCATGGGTGGTGAGGGCAAGTCCCTAGAGTTGAGGTTATCTTTCCCAGGAGGTTTAAACCAGAGCAGTCATCAGTTGAGAAAAAGGGTCTGGTAGACATTCTGGCCTGGATCCTGTTGGGGTTCAGGTGAGGGACGATGAGGACTTTGAGAGACATTTATGAAGTTGGGATTGTGGGGATGGGTGCAGGATGAGAAATTTAGAATAGTCAAAATGACTTTTCAACTTTTCTCTTTGTTAATTAGGGGGTCATTCTGTGAGCACCATCAGGTGGTGAATGAATTTGAGAGCTTTCCATCATTTGTGCTAGCAATAACCTTGAGCCAGAAAGTGTCTGCAAACTGATCAAGATCATCACATTCCAGCCCCACTTAGCTGCTGATCAACCGGGAAGCCAGCTTCTGCAGGCCATCATATTCATGAAAGTTAAGTTTGAAAACTAATTTGAATGTCTGACTGTAACTGAGTTGCCAACAAACTGGGAGGATGGAGGCTGACGTGTTGCTTGTTTCTGATGGTGCACACACTGTTGCTTTATTTAGAATCTCTTACCAGTATCAATTAAACCCCAGTTAAAGTTGACATCTCTTAACCTTGCATTGGATCAAATTCATCGCTACAGCAGAACCCATATGGCACAGAAGCAGTTGTAGGCATCCACTGGTAGCTTATGGAGAGCTACTGGCCCAGCGCCAACCAGTAATCACTGCTTTTTGTTAATAGACATGTTTGCTTTGCAGTCATTCTGTACACAGGGCTTCGGATTAATTAGATTGAAATCTGTCATCCATCTAAGAAACCGTAAGAATCGCTCTCTCTATACTTCAGAGGGAAAGTGAACAACAGATTTGGGCAAATTCAGAAAAAAGTGCTTGCTTATTTCTGTCAGAGCTCAAAAGACGATTTAAATAAGGAGCGAATTTTGATCATTGGGAAGGAGGGTAGACTGGGAAGCAGAACTGAATAGGTCAGCTCTCAGAGGAGCCCGGTTAAGATTTTTCTTGTGATATGAAATAGAAGGTTTCCTTAAGAAGAACCAACTTTGTATGTATTGTTTTTTTTTCAACCCCTCTGGAAATTTGGAAGTAGGTTTTGCTTGGGTGTGGGGATTTTCAGTGGGCCCCTCTGGTCATCAGGTCAAAGGTTTGTTCAAACTCAAGAAACTGCCACAGGCCCTCTGCGCACAGGCTTAAGTGGACAGAGAGATGACCTTTCAGTGGGTCTACAGCACAGCCTGACTGGAACTCTGCCTTCGGGGTCTGTGGCACTGAGCTGCCTTAGGCAGAGACTCCTTTGCTATGACACTTTCCACTGCATCATTAATAAAACCTCTCTGGCTATGACTTCTCTGCAGTCAATATTTTCATAGTTTCTCTTACTGAATGTAATACAGATACTATCCATTATTTCTTATATTGGAAACACGCAGATATTTAAATGGTATTTGAGGGTTGTCCATTCTAGTTCTTGATGCTTTAAGCATAGTTGTTGAGTTAATGGAGGGGTCAGGTAGAAAGCAGAGGAACTAACCACACTCTGCGTGGCTTAGAAAACACTCTGTAATGAAGACTCCATTTGAAGTCTTCATTAATGAGATGAGACTATGCCATCCATGGCTCGATCATCATGGAATGAACAACTAGCCTACTATTTAAATCACCTGGGTGTACATAAACATGATCTTACTTTCTGAAATTTCTGTTTATGGCTTTTTAATTTTTGTGCTTTAAATTGACTAATGATAATTGGGTAAGCCTACACAGCTCAGATGTGATATTTTGATACGTTTTAATCAACCCACTGAGCTCCTTCTTGGCCATTAAGAAGTTCTTGTGGTGAGAAGAGTTTTTATTTCTTTTTGTTATTCTGTAACACTTGGTATATTTTCTTTTATTGGCTACAATCACCATTTCATGCAATAGTTTGACACAACTGTGTCTAGTCTAACTGAAACCATGGATCCTTTGCCCAACATCACCCCTTTCCCTCAGCACCTACCCTACATAAGAAAGCCTCTATTCCATTTTCTTCTCCTGTGTTGGATGTCTTAGATTTCTGTATGCAAGGGGTCATGCAGTATTGGTGTCTCTGTGGTCTGGCTTATTTGCCTCAGCATGGCACCATCATAATATCATGCTTTCTTAAACTATTTTTTAGTTGACAGACTTACACAGATGTATCATGGTACTTTGGTCATCTCTAGCTCTCCATTTGCCTCCCTTTGGCTCTCTGCACACCAATCATCTTTTCCTTCCTTCTGCTGCTGTATGTGCCTAACTAGATTTTACATATGAGAGGAAACATGACTTGTGTTTCTGACTTATTTCATGTCACATGACAGTCTCCAGTTTTAGCCTTTCTTTGTTTCTTTGTTTCTTTGTTTCTCCCTCCCACTCTCCCCCTCCCTCTCTCCCTCCCTCCCTCCCTCCCTCCCTCCCTCCCTCCCTCCCTTTCTCTCTCTCTCTCTCTCTCTCTCTCTCTCTCTCTCTCTCTCTCTCTCTCTTTTCATTCTTTTAAAATTTTCGTTGTGGGATTCGTTCAGGTTGGCGCCAGCCCTGTGCCATCTTGGGTGTGAACTCAGTGGAGGGTCCCAAGGTCACTAGAGGATTCTCCCCACCACAGGCACCCTAACACACCTAGAATCTTGGGATCACTAGTGAGTGGAACTCAACATCTGTTCCAAAGAATCCCAGAGGGTCTTGTGCCAGCAGGAACAGGGATAAAGGAACCCCACCCAACCAGTGGCTGGGATTACTTCTGGTGGCGCCAGCAAATATCTTCAACAAAATTATAGAAGAAAAATCCCCAAATCTAAAAAAAGAGATGCCCATGAACATAAAAGAAGCCTACAGAACTCCAAATAGACTGGACCAGAAAAGAAATTCCTCCTGACACATAATAATCAGAACAACAAATGCACTAAATAAAGATAGAATACTAAAAGAAGTAAGGGAAAAAGGTCAAGTAACATATAAAGGCAAGCCTATCAGAATTACACCAGATTTTTCACCAGAGACTATGAAAGCCAGAGAGCCTGGACGGATGTTATACAGACACTAAGAGAACACAAATTCCAGCCAAGGCTACTATACCCAGCCAAACTCTCAATTACCATAGATGGAGAAACCAAAGTATTCCACGACAAAACCAAATTCACACATTACCTTTCCACGAATCCAACCCTTCAAAGGATAATAACAGAAAAAATCCAATACAAGGACGGGAACCACGCCCTAGAAAAAACAAGAAGGTAATCCCTCAACAAACCTAAAAGAAGACAGCCACAAGAACAGAATGCCAACTTTAACAACAAAAATAACAGGAAACAACAATTACTTTTCCTTAATATCTCTTAATATCAATGGACTCAACTCCCCAATAAAAAGACATAGACTAACAAACTGGCTACAGAAACAATCCCAACATTTTGCTGCTTACAGGAAACTCATCTCAGAGAAAAAGATAGACACTACCTCAGAATGAAAGGCTGGAAAACAATTTTCCAAGCAAATGGTATGAAGAAACAAGCTGGAGTAGCCATTCTAATATCTGATAAGATTGACTTCCAACCCAAAGTCATCAAAAAAGACAGGGAGGGGCACTTCATACTCATCAAAGGTAAAATCCTCCAAGAGGAACTATCAATTCTGAATATCTATGCTCCAAATACAAGGGCAGCCACATTCATTAAAGAAACTTTAGTAAAGCTCAAAGCACTCATTGCACCTCACACAATAATAGTGGGAGACTTCAACACACCACTTTCACCAATGGACAGATCATGGAAAAAGAAACTAAACAGGGACACAGTGAAACTAACAGAAGTTATGAAACAAATGGATCTGACAGATATCTACAGAAGATTTTATCCTAAAGCAAAAGGATATACGTTCTTCTCAGCACCCCATGGTACCTTCTCCAAAATTGACCACATAATAGGTCACAAAACAGGCCTCAACAGATACAAATATATTGAAATTGTCCCATGCATCCTATCAGATCACCATGGACTAAGGCTGATCTTCATTAACAAAATAAATAATAGAAAGCCAACATTCACGTGGAAACTGAACAACACTCTTCTCAATGATACCTTGTTCAAGGAAGGAATAAAGAAAGAAATTAAGGACTTTTTAGAGTTCAATGAAAATGAAGCCACAACATACCCAAACTTATGGGACACAATGAAAGCATTTCTAAGAGGAAAACTCATAGCTCTGAGTGCCTCCAAAAAGAAACTAGAGAGAGCACACATTAGCAGCTTGACAACACACCTAAAAGCTCTAGAACAAAAGGAAGCAAATTCACCCAAGAGGAGTAGAAGGCAGGAAATAATCAAACTCAGGGGCAAAATCAACCAAGTGGAAACAAGAAGAACTATTCAAAGAATCAACCAATCGAGGAGCTGGTTCTTTGAGAAAATCAACAAGATAGACAAACCCTTAGCCAGACTCACTAGAGGGCACAGGGAAAGCATTCTAATTAACAAAATCAGAAATGAAAAGTGAGACATAACAACAGATCCTGAAGAAATCCAAAAAAACATCAGATCCTTCTACAAAAGGCTATACTCAACAAAACTGGAGAACCTGGATGAAATGGAGAAGGTTCTAGACAGATACCAGGTACCAAAGTTGAGTCAACATCAGGTTAATGATCTAAACAGCCCTATATCCCCCAAAGAAATAGAAGCAGTCATTAATAGTCTCCCAACCAAAAAAAAAAAAAATCCCAGAACCAGATGGTTTTAGTGCAGAGTTCTATCAGACCTTCAAAGAAGATCTAATCCCAGCTCTTCACAAACTATTCCACAAAATAGAAACAGAAGGTACTCTACCCAACTCATTCTATGAAGCCACAATTACTCTGATACCTAAACCACAAAAAGAACCCACAAAGATAGAGAACTTCAGACCAATATCCCTTATGAATATTGATGCAAAAATCCTCAATAAAGTTCTTGCTAACCGAATCCAAGAACACATCAAAACAATCATCCATCCTGACAAAGTAGGTTTCATCCCAGGGATGCAGGGATGGTTCAATATATGGAAATCCATCAACGTAATCCAGTATATAAACAAATTCAAAGATAAAAACCACATGATCATCTCGTTAGATGCTGAGAAAGCATTTGACAAAATCCAACACGCATTCGTGATAAAAGTCTTGGAAAGATCAGGAATTCAAGGCCCATACCTAAACATGATAAAAGCAATCTACAGCAAACCAGTAGCCAACATCAAAGTAAATGGTGAGAAGCTTGAAGCAATCCCACTAAAATCAGGGACTAGACAAGGCTGTCCACTCTCTCCCTACCTATTCAACATTGTACGTGAAGTCCTAGCCAGAGCAATTAGACAACAAAAGGAGATCAAGGGGATACAAATTGGAAAGGAAGAAGTCAAAATATCACTTTTTGCAGATGATATGATAGTATACATACGTGACCCTAAAAATTCCACCATAGAACTCCTAAACCTCATAAACAGCTTCGGTGAAGTAGCTGGATATAAAATTAACTCAAACAAGTCAATGGCCTTTCTCTACACAAAGGACAAACAGGCTGAGAAAGAAATTAGGGAAACATCACCCTTCTCAATAGTCACAAATAATATAAAATACCCAGGCGTGACTCTAACTAAGGAAGTGAAAGATCTGAATGACAAGAACTTCAAGTCTCTGAAGAAAGAAATTAAAGAAGATCTCAGAAGATGGAAAGATCTCCCATGCTCATGGATTGGCAGGATCAACATTGTAAAAATGGCTATCTTGCCAAAAGCAATCTACAGATTCAATGCAATCCCCATCAAAATTCCAAATCAATTCTTCAACGAATTAGAAAGGGCAATCGGCAGATTCATCTGGAATAACAAAAAACCTAGGATAGCAAAAACTCTTCTCAAGGATAAAAGAACCTCTGGTGGAATCACCATGCTTGATCTAAAGCTTTACTAAAGAGCAATTAAAAACTGCATGGTATTGGTATAGTGACAGACAAGTAGACCAATGGAACAAAATTGAAGACCCAGAGATGAACCCACACACCTATGGTCACTTGATCTTTGACAAGGGAGCTAAAACCATCCAGTGGAAAAAAGACAGCATTTTCAACAAATGGTACTGGCACAACTGGCTGTTATCATGTAGAAGATTTTGAATTGATCCATTTCTATCTCTTTGTACTAAGGTCAAATCTAAGTGGATTAAGGAAGTCCACATAAAACCAGAGACACTGAAACTTATAAAGGAGAAAGTAGGAAAAAGCCTCGAAGATATGGGTACAGGGGAAAAATTCCTGAATAGAACAGCAATGGCTTGTGCTGTAAGATGGAGAATCGATAAATGGGACCTCATAAAATTGCAAAGCTTCTGCAAGGCAAAAGACACCGTCAATAAGACAAAAAGAACACCAACAGATTGTAAAGGATCTTTACCTATCCCAAATCGGATAGGGGACTAATATCCAATATATATAAAGAACTCAAGAAGGTGGAGTCCAGAAAATCAAATAACCCCATTAAAAAATGGGGCTCAGAACTGAACAAAGAATTCTCACCTGAGGAATACCGAATGGCAGAGAAGCACCTGAAAAAATGTTCAATATCCTTAATCATCAGGGAAATGCAAATCAAAACAACCCTGAGATTCCACCCCACACCAGTCAGAATAGCTAAGATGAAAAATTCAGGTAACAGCAGATGCTGGTGAGGATGTGGAGAAAGAGGAACACTCCTCCATTGTTGGTGGGATTGCAAGCTTGTACAACCACTCTGGAAATCAGTCTGGTGGTTCTTCAGAAAATTGGACATAGTACTACTAGAGGATCCCGGAATACCTCTCCTGGGCATATATCCAGAAGATGTCCCAACCGGTAAGAAGGACACATGCTCCACTATGTTCATAGCAGCCTTATTTATAATAGCCAGATGCTGGAAAGAACCCAGATGACCCTCAACAGAGGAATGGATACAGAAAATGTGGTACATTTACACAACGGAGCACTACTCAGCTATTAAAAAGAATGAATTTATGAAATTCCTAGGCAAATGGATGGACCTGGAGGGCACCATCCTGAGTGAGGTAACCCAATCACAAAGGAACTCTCACAATATGTACTCACTGATAAGTGGATATTAGCCCAGAAACTTATTAGCCCAAGATATAAGATACAGTTTGCTAAACGCATTAAACTCAAGAGAACGAAGACCAAAGTGTGGACACTTTGCCCCTTCTTAGAATAGGGAACAAAACACCCATGGAAGGAGGTACAGAGACAAAATTTGGAGTTGTGACGAAAGGATGGACCATCTAATGATTGTCATATCCAGAGATCCATCCCATGATCAGCTTCCAATCGCTGACACCATTGCATACACTAGCAAGATTTTGCTGAAAGTACCCAGATATAGCTCTCTCTTGTGAGACTATGCCGGGGCCTAGCAAACACAGAAGTGGATGCTCACAGTCAGCTATTGAATGGATCACAGGGCCCCCAATGGAGGAGCTAGAGAAAGCACCCAAGGAACTAAAGGGAACTGCAACCCTATAGGTGGAACAACAATATGAACTAACCAGTACCCCGGAGCTCTTGTCTCTAGCTGCATATGTATCAAAAGATGGCCTAATAGGCCATCACTGGAAAGAGAGGCCCATTGGACTTGCCAACTTTATATGCCCCAGTACAGGGGAACACCAGGGCCAAAGAGGGGGAGTGGGTGGGTAGGGGAGTTGGGGGGGTGGGTATGGGGGACTTGTGGTATAGCATTGGAAATGTAAATACCTAATAATAAATGGAAAAAAAAATCAAGAGTTGACAAATGGGATCTCATAAAATTGAAAAGCTTCTGTAAAGTAAAAGACATTGTCAATAAGACAAAAAGGCCACCAACAGATTAGGAAAGAATTTTTATCAATCCTAAATCTGATAGGGGACTAATACCTAATATATACAAAGAACTCAAGAAGCTGGACTCCAGAAAATCAAATAAACCCATTAAAAATGGGGCACAGAGCTAAACAAAGAATTCTCAACTGAGGAATACCGAATGGCTGAGAAGCACCTTAAAAAATATTCAATATCCTTAATCATTAGGGAAATGCAAATCAAGACAACCCTGAGGTTCCACCTCACACCAGTCAGAATGGATAAGATAAAAAATTCAGGTGACAGCAGATGCTGGCGAGGATGTGGAGAAAGAGGAACATTTCTCAATTTCTGGTGGGATTGCAAGCTTGTACAACTACTCTGGCAATCAGTCTGGTGGTTCCTTAGAAAATTGGACATAGTACTATCAGAAGATCCAGCAATACCTCTCCTGGGCATATACTCAGAAGATGTTCCAACTGGTAATAAGGACACATACTCCACTATGTTCATAGCATCCTTATTTATAATAGCCAGAAAGTGGAAAGAACCCAGAAAATGTGATACATTTATACAATGGAGTACTACTCAGCTATTAAAAACAGTGAATTTATGAAATTCTTGGGCAAATGGATGTATCTGGAGGATATCATCCTGTGTGAAGTAACCCAATCTCAAAAGAAGTCACTTGATATGTACTCACTGATAAGTGGATATTAGCCCAATAACTTAGAATACCCAAGATACAATTTGCAAAACACATGAAACTCAAGAAGAAGGAAGACCAACAGGTGGATACTTCATTCCTCCTTAGAATAGGGAACAAAATACCCATGGAAGGAGTTATAGAGACAAAGTTTGGAGCTAAGACAAAAGGGTGGAATATCCAGAGATTACCCTACCCAGGGATCCATCCCATAATCAGCCACCAAACACAGACACTATTGCACATGCCAACAAGATTTTGTTGAAAGGACCCTGATATATCAATCTCATGTGAGGCTATGCCAGTGCCTGGCTAATACAGAAGTGGATACTCACAGTCATCTATTGGTTGGAACACAGGGCCCCTAATGGAGGATCTAGAGAAAGTACCCAAGGAGCTGAAGGGGTAACTGTATAGGTGGAATAACAATATGAACTAACCAGTACCCCCAGAGCTCATGTCTCTAACTGCATATGTAGCAGAAGATGGCCTAGTAGGCAATCATTGGGAGGAGAGGCCCTTGGTCTTGCAAAGATTATATGCCCCAGTATAGGGGAATGCTAGGGCCAGGAAGCAGGAGTGTGTGGGTTGGGGAGCAGCGTGGGGGAGAGTATAGGGGACTTTTGGGGTAGCCTTTGAAATGTAAATGAAGAAAATATTTAATAAACAATTGTTTTTTAAAAAAAAAGTTTCATTGTTGACTCTTTCTCCTCCTTGCCTAGGCTTATCCTTAGCTATTCTCTTTGAGGCATTCTAAGTATTAATTTTTAAATTTTTATCTCATAGAGTTTATTATTGGTATGAAAAAAGCTACTGATTTTTGCATGTTGACTTTATATCCTATTTTTTTTTCTGTGTGTATCAGTTCTTATCGTTTTTGTTGTTTTTGTTTTGATAGAGTCTGGAGGATATTTTATATATAAGATCATTTACCAACAGCTATACTTTGACCTCCCCGTTTCCTATTTGTATCTCTATTTATTCTTTACCTTCTCTTATTGCCTTTGATAGTACCTCAATGACTATATTGAACAAAATTTGAGAGAGTGGACACACTTACCTTATTTCTGACATTTAGAAAAAAGTTTCCAGTTTCCTCATTTAGCATGTTGGTCATAGGTCTGATGTGAACAACCTTTATTGTGCTGGCGTTTTTTTTTTTTTTTTTTCATTCCTTGTTTTTGAAGAGCTATTTTCATAAAAAACATCCTGAACCTTATCAAAAGCCTCGTGTTTATCTATCGTGATGATCACATGGTTAATGTGCTTGAGTCCATTTACATGCTAATTATACTTATTGATTCATATGTGTTGAACTATCCTTATATCCCTGGGATGAAGCCAAATGCTCATGGCTGTAGGATCTTTTGATTGTGGTACTGAATTTGATATTTATTTTGTTCAGAAATTTTTGCATGCATTGACCACAGAAATTGTTATATATCTTTCTTTTCATGAAGTTTGTTCTCTTCCATACTCTCAGAATTGAGACTTTTCTCTTCTTGGTGTAGCATTTCTGTACATACCTTCTTTAATCCTGGCTTTGCTGGTCACGAACTGCTTTAGCTCTCCTTGTCTTTAAATATCTTCTTTTCATTCACATGTATGTGTGCCTGTGTGGGAGTATTGATCTGTGTGTGGATGCCTGTGGAGGCCAGAAGTGGGTGTTGGATCCCCTGGAGCTGGAGGTGCAAGTAGTTGTGAGCTGTTGTTCACTATGGGTGCTGTGAACTGAATTTGGGTCTTTTGGAAAGTAGCAAATGCTCTTAACCACTAAGTCATCTCCTCATCTTGCTGAGATGTCTCTGAAATCTTGGATGCTGTGCTTATGCTTGTTTGCTTGTTTGCTTATTATCTGTTTATGTATATATGCATTCGATGTAATATATGTATGTATGTATGTACATATGTATATATGTATTTGGATTCATCGAGCTCTGAGTGTAGTATTTCCTGAGGCTTATCTATCTCCTATTCGTAATACCTTTTCTTTTGTTTGATCTAGTCTCTGGATTTTTATTTTTCATTTTTCAATAATTTTCTTGGTTTTTCTTTTCCCAAGACCTTATTTTCCTTGCTAAATTTCATTACTTTTTTCATACATTTCTGACTTTCATATCTATGTCTTGAATCAATTTCTTTGCTTTATTCATCTGTCTGTCTCCCCCTGTTTATTTATTTTTTTTATATATTTTTATTACATATTTTCCTCAATTACATTTCCAATACTATCCCAAAAGTCCCCCATAGCGCCCCCCACTTCCCTACCCACCCATTCCCATTCTTTTGGCCCTGGCATTCCCCTATATTGGGGCATATAAAGTTTGCAAGTCCAATGGGCCTCTCTTTCCATTGATGGCCGACTAGGCCATCTTTCGATACATATGCAGCTAGAGACAAGAGCTCCAGGGTTCTGGTTAGTACATCATGTTGTTCCAACAATAGGGTTGCAGATCCCTTTAGCTCCTTGGGTACTTTCTCTAGCTTCTCCATTGGGAGCCCTGTGATACATCCAATAGCTGACTGTGAACATCCACTCCTGTGTTTGCTAGGCCCCGGCATCGTCTCACAAGAGACAGCTATATTTGGGTCCTTTCAGCAAAATCTTGCTAGTGTATGCAATGGTGTCAGCGTTTAGAAGCTGATTATGGGACGGATCCCTGGATACAGCAGTCTCTAAATGGTCCATCCTTTCATCACAGCTACGAACTTTGTCTCTGTAACTCCTTCCCTGGGTGTTTTGTTCCCAATTCTAAGAAGGTGCACAGTGTCCACACTTTGGTCTTCATTCTTCTTGAGTTTCATGCGTTTATCAAATTGTATCTTATATCTAGGGTATCCTAAGTTTTGGGCTAATATCCACTTATCAATGAATACATATTGTGTGAGTTCTTTTGTGATTGTGTTACTTCACTCAAGATGATGCCCTCCAGGTCCATCCATTTGGCTAGGAATTTCATAAATTCATTCTTTTTAATAGCTGAGTAGTACTCCATTGTGTAAATGTACCATAATTTCTGTATCCATTCCTCTGTTGAGGGACATCTGGGTTCTTTCCAGCTTCTGGCTATTATAAATAGGGCTGCTATGAACATAGTGGAGCATGTGTCCTTTTTCCCGGTTGGGACATCTTCTGGATATATGCCCAGGAGAGGTATTGCTGGATCCTCCGGTAGTACTATGTCCAATTTTCTGAGGAACCGCCAGACTGATTTCCAGAGTGGTTGTACAAGCTTGCAATCCCACCAACAATGGAGGAGTGTTCCTCTTTCTCCACATCCTCGCCAGCATCTGCTGTCACCTGAATTTTTGATCTTAGCCATTCTGACTGGTGTGAGGTGGAATCTCAGGGTTGTTTTGATTTGCATTTCCCTGATGATTAAGGATGTTGAACATTTTTTCAGGTGCTTCTCTGCCATTCGGTATTCCTCAGGTGAGAATTCTTTGTTCAGTTCTGAGCCCCATTTTTTAATGGGTTTATTTGACTTTCTGGAGTCCACCTTCTTGAGTTCTTTATATATATTGGATATTAGTCCCTTATCTGATTTAGGATAGGTGAAGATCCTTTCCCAATCTGTTGGTGGATTTTTTGTCTTATTGATGGTGTCTTTAGCCTTGCAGAAGCTTTGTAGTTTCATGAGGTCCCACTTGTCAATTCTCGATCTTACAGCACAAGCCATTACTGTTCTATTCAGGAATTTTTCCCCTGTGCCCATATCTTCAAGGCTTTTCCCCACTTTCTCCTCTATAAGTTTCAGTGTCTCTGGTTTTATGTGAAGTTCCTTGATCCACTTAGACTTGACCTTAGTACAAGGAGATAGGAATGGATCGATTCGCATTCTTCTACATGTTAACAACCAGTTGTGCCAGCACCATTTGTTGAAAATGCTGTCTTTCTTCCACTGGATGTTTTTAGCTCCCTTGTCGAAGATCAAGTGACCATAGGTGTGTGGGTTCATTTCTGGGTCTTCAATTCTATTCCATTGGTCTATTTGTCTGTCACTATACCAGTACCATGCAGTTTTTATCACAATTGCTCTGTAGTAGAGCTTTAGGTCCGGCATGGTGATTCCACCAGAGGTTCTTTTATCCTTGAGAAGAGTTTTTGCTATCCTAGGTTTTTTGTTATTCCAGATGAATTTGCAGATTGCACTTTCTAATTCGTTGAAGAATTGATTTGGAATTTTGATGGGGATTGCATTGAATCTGTAGATTGCTTTTGGCAAGATAGCCATTTTTACAATGTTGATCCTGCCAATCCATGAGCATGGGAGATCTTTCCATCTTCTGAGATCTTCTATAATTTCTTTCTTCAGAGACTTGAAGTTTTTATTATACAGATCTTTCACTTCCTTAGTTAGAGTCACGCCAAGATATTTTATATTATTTGTGACTATTGAGAAGGGTGTTGTTTCCCTAATTTCTTTCTCAGCCTGTTTATTCTTTGTGTAGAGAAAGGCCATTGATTTGTTTGAGTTAATTTTATATCCAGCTACTTCACCGAAGCTGTTTATCAGGCTTAGGAGTTCTCTGGTGGAATTTTTAGGGTCACTTATATATACACTATCATATCATCTGCAAAAAGTGATATTTTGACTTCATCTTTTCCAATTTGTATCCCTTTGATCTCCTTTTGTTGTCGAATTGCTCTGGCTAGGACTTCAAGTACAATGAAGAATAGGTATGGAGAAAGTGGACAGCCTTGTCTAGTCCCTGATTTTAGAGGGATTGCTTCAAGCTTCTCACCATTTACTTTGATGTTGGCTACTGGTTTGCTGTAGATTGCTTTTATCATGTTTAGGTATGGGCCTTGAATTCCTGATCTTTCCAAGACTTTTATCATGAATGGGTGTTGGATCTTGTCAAATGCTTTTTCCGCATCTAAGGAGATGACCATGTGGTTTTTGTCTTTGAGTTTGTTTATATACTGGATTACGTTGATGGATTTCCGTATATTGAACCATCCCTGCATCCCTGGGATGAAACCTACTTGGTCAGGATGGATGATTGTTTTGATGTGTTCTTGGATTCGGTTAGCAAGAACTTTATTGAGGATTTTTGCATCAATATTCATAAGGGATATTGGTCTGAAGTTTTCTATCTTTGTTGGGTCTTTTTGTGGTTTAGGTATCAGAGTAATTGTGGCTTCATAGAATGAGTTGGGTAGAGTACCTTCTGTTTCTATTTTGTGGAATAGTTTGTGAAGAACTGGGATTAGATCTTCTTTGAAGGTCTGATAGAACTCTGCACTAAACCCATCTGGTCCTGGGCTTTTTTTAGTTGGGAGACTATTAATGACTGCTTCTATTTCTTTGGGGGATATAGGGCTGTTTAGATCATTAACCTGATCTTGATTCAACTTTGGTACCTGGTATCTGTCTAGGAACTTCTCCATTTCATCCAGGTTCTCCAGTTTTGTTGAGTATAGCCTTTGGTAGAAGGATCTGATGGTGTTTTGGATGTCTTCAGAATCTGTTGTTATGTCTCCTTTTTCATTTCTGATTTTGTTAATTAGGATGCTTTCCCTGTGCCCTCTAGTGAGTCTGGCTAAGGGTTTATCTATCTTGTTGATTTTCTCAAAGAACCAGCTCCTTGATTGGTTGATTCTTTGAATAGTTTTTCTTGTTTCCACTTGGTTGATTTCACCCCTGAGTTTGATTATTTCCTGCCGTCTACTCCTTTTGGGTGAATTTGCTTCCTTTTGTTCTAGTGCTTTTAGGTGTGTTGTCAAGCTGCTAATGTGTGCTCTCTCTAGTTTCCTTTTGGAGGCACTCAGAGCTATGAGTTTTCCTCTTAGGAATGCTTTCATTGCGTCCCATAAGTTTGGGTATGTTGTGGCTTCATTTTCATTGAACTCTAAAAAGTCCTTAATTTCTTTCTTTATTCCTTCCTTGACCAAGGTATCATTGAGAAGAGTGTTGTTCAGTTTCCACGTGAAGGTTGGCTTTCTATTATTTATTTTGTTATTGAAGATCAGCCTTAGTCCATGGTGATCTGATAGGATGCATGGGACAATTTCAATATTTTTATATCTGTTGAGGCCTGCTTTGTGACCAATTATGTGGTCAATTTTGGAGAAGGTACCATGAGGTGCTGAGAAGAAGGTATATCCTTTTGTTTTAGGATAGAATGTTCTGTAGATATCTGACAGATCCATTTGATTCATAATTTCTCTTAGTTTCACTGTGTCCCTGTTTAGTTTCTGTTTCCATGATCTGTCCATTGGTGAAAGTGGTGTGTTGAAGTCTCCCACTATTATTGTATGAGGTGCAATGTGTGCTTTGAGCTTTACTAAAGTTTCTTTAATGAATGTGGCTGCCTTTGTATTTGGAGCATAGATATTCAGGATTGATAGTTCCTCTTGGAGGATTTTACCTTTGATGAGTATGAAGTGTCCCTCCCTGTCTTTTTTAATGACTTTGGGTTGGAAGTCAATCTTATCAGATATTAGAATGGCTACTCCAGCTTGTTTCTTCATGCCATTTGCTTGGAAAATTGTTTTCCAGCCTTTCATTCTGAGGTAGTGTCTATCCTTTTCTCTGAGATGAGTTTCCTGTAAGCAGCAAAATGTTGGGTCTTGTTTGTGTAGCCAGTTTGTTAGTCTATGTCTTTTTATCGTGGAGTTGAGTCTATTGATATTAAGAGATATTAAGGAAAAGTAATTGTTGTTTCCTGTTATTTTTGTTGTTAAAGTTGGCATTTTGTTCTTGTGGCTGTCTTCTTTTAGGTTTGTTGAGGGATTACCTTCTTGTTGTTTCTAGGGCGTGGTTCCTGTCCTTGTATTGGTTTTTTTCTGTTATTATCCTTTGAAGGGCTGGATTCGTGGAGAGATAATGTGTGAATTTGGTTTTGTCGTGGAATACTTTGGTTTCTCCATCTATGTTAATTGAGAGTTTGGCTGGGTATAGTAGCCTGGGCTGGAATTTGTGTTCTTTTAGTGTCTGTATAACATCCGTCCAGGATCTTCTGGCTTTCATAGTCTCTGGTGAAAAATCTGGTGTAATTCTGATAGGTTTGCCTTTATATGTTACTTGGCCTTTTTCTCTTACTGCTTTTAGTATTCTATCTTTATTTAGAGCATTTGTTGCTCTGATTATTATGTGTCGGGAGGTATTTCTTTTCTGGTCCAGTCTATTTGGAGTTCTGTAGGCTTCTTGTATGTTCATGGGCATCTCTTTCTTTAGATTTGGGAAGTTTTCTTCTATAATTTTGTTGAAGATGTTTGCTGGTCCTTTGAGTTGAAAATCTTCATTCTCATCCACTCCTATTATCCGTAGGTTTGGTCTTCTCATTGCGTCCTGTATTTCTTGGATGTTTTGAGTTAGGATCTTTTTGCATTTTACATTTTCCTTGATTGTTGTGCCGATGTTCTCTATGGAATCTTCTGCACCTGAGATTCTCTCTTCCATCTCTTGTATTCTGTTGCTGATGCTCGTATCTATGGTTCCAGATTTCTTTCCTAGGGTTTCTATCTCCAGTGTTGCCTCATTTTGGGTTTTCTTTATTGTGTCTACTTCCCTTTTTAGGTCTAGTATGGTTTTGTTCATTTCCATCACCTGTTTGGATGTGTTTTCCTGTTTTTCTGTAAGGACTTCTACCTGTTTGATTATGTTATCGTGTTTTTCTTTAAGGATTTGTAACTCTTTAGCAGTGTTCTCCTGAAATTCTTTAAGGGATTTTTGTGCTTTCTCTTTATTGTCTTCTGCCTGTTTAGCAGTGTTCTCCTGCATTTCTTTAAGTGTGTTATTAAAGTCCTTCTTGAAGTTCTCTATCATCATCAGGAGATATGCTTTTAAATCCGTGTCTAGCTTTTCCGGTGTGTTGGGGTGCCCTGGACTGGGCGAAGTGGGGGTGCTGGGTTCTGATGATGGTGAGTGGTCTTGGTTTCTGTTAGTAAGATTATTACGTTTACCTTTCGCCATCTGGTAATCTCTGGGGTTAGTTGTTATCGTTGTCACTGTTTAAAGATTGGAGCAGAAGCTGTGTTCCACTCACCAACAGTCTCTAAATCCTGCGGCGGGGGTCGTGGGTAGCTGATGGTACCCCGGTGCTGGTCCAGCCGGAAGAGGCCTGTGGTCCTACACAGGCCGTTTTTCTGCTTCCCTAACTAATGCAGTCTCAGGTCCCGCGCAATTGGATTGGAGCTGAAGCTGTGTTCCACTCACCAGCAGTCCCAAAATCCTGCGGTGGGGGTCGTGGGTAGCTGGCGGGTGTCAGGCAACCCTGCGCTCCAGCTACCCCGGCGCTGATCCGGCCGGATGAGGCCTGTGGCCCTACTCAGGCCGGTTTCTGCTTCCCTAACTAATGCAGTCTCAGGTCCCGCGCAATTGGATTGGAGCAGAAGCTGTGTTCCACTCACCAGCAGTCCCAAAATCCTGCGGCAGGGGTCGTGGGTAGCTGGCGGGTGTCAGGCAACCCTGCGCTCCCGCTACCCTGGCACTGATCCGGCAGGATGAGGCCTGTGGCCCTACTCAGGCCGGTTTCTGCTTCCCTAACTAATGCAGTCTCAGGTCCCGCGCAATTGGATTGGAGCAGAAGCTGTGTTCCACTCACCAGCAGTCCCAAAATCCTGCGGTGGGGGTCGTGGGTAGCTGGCGGGTGTCAGGCAACCCTGCGCTCCAGCTACCCCGGCGCTGATCCGGCCGGATGAGGCCTGTGGCCCTACTCAGGCCGGTTTCTGCTTCCCTAACTAATGCAGTCTCAGGACCCGCGCAATTGGATTGGAGCAGAAGCTGTGTTCCACTCACCAGCAGTCCCAAAATCCTGCGGCGGGGGTCGTGGGTAGCTGGCGGGTGTCAGGCAACCCTGCGCTCCAGCTACCCCGGCGCTGATCCGGCCGGATGAGGCCTGTGGCCCTACTCAGGCCGGTTTCTGCTTCCCTAACTAATGCAGTCTCAGGTCCCGCGCAATTGGATTGGAGCAGAAGCTGTGTTCCACTCACCAGCAGTCCCAAAATCCTGTGGCGGGGGTCGTGGGTAGCTGGTGGGTGTCAGGCAACCCTGCGCTCCCGCTACCCCGGCGCTGATCCGCTGGATGAGGCCTGTGGCCCTACTCAGGCCGGTTTCTGCTTCCCTAACTCCCCCTGTTTATTTTTAGAAGTGGACTTCTACTAGAATGTGACATCATCTATTATGATGTCATAGAAGTCTGCTGTTTTGCCTTTTTATGTTTCTATGGTGCAATTTGTTTATCTATTTAGTTTGACTCTCCTCTGGTTATTGTTGATTTTTCTTAGTCAGAAGCAGTAGTCTTCTCTCGAGAGGTCAATATCCAACACAGGTTAAGGAGGAGAAAACACAATGTAGTAACAATAACTTTAAAATGAACAAAACATAGATATGTGCTTAAAATTATTTACTAGTTATACTCATTGAAGGCTATAGAACATAGTATGGCAAACACAATGAAGAATGTGCTATGACTTTAAAAACTATTTAGGATAAATGTAGATACAGTAAGGGGGAAAGAAGTTGAATAAAAGAAAAGAGAAAGAATGGAGACAAATGTTATCAACTGAGAAGGAAAGATCAAAAGATCAAAATCCTGCATGCCCAAAAACTAAAAATGCAGTAAAATTACATAAATGTAAGATGGAAAATAAAAGTAAAGAAGTTAAAAGGGCCGTATGATGGTCCACATTGGTTGTTAACTTGGCTGGATCTATAATTAACCAGGAGACAAACCTCTGGGTGGATCTGTGAGGGAATTCCATAGAAGGCTTAATGGAGCGACTTTCCCAAGAGTGGGGCATACCTTCCCATGCAGCCCGCATACAAGGAGATTCAAGGGAACACTGTTACCTTTTGCCTGCTCACCTTTACCCCTTGTGGATGAGTGCATCTACCTGTTGATGCTACTGCCATTACCATTCATTGCTGACACCAGAACTCAGTTTCTTTGGCCTTCCAGGATAGACCAGTGGTTCCCCAGGAATTTTCTTTTTTTTGTTTTCCCACATTTTTTATTAGATTTTTTTCATTTACATTTCAAATGCTATCCCAAAAGTCCCCTATATCCTCCCCCACACCCTGCTCCCCTACCCATTCACTCCCACTTCTTGGCCCTGGTGTTCCCCTGTACTGGAGCATATAAAGTTTGCTAGACCAAGGGGCCTTTCTTCCCAATGATGGCCGACTAGGCCATCTTTTGCTACATATGCAGCTAGAGACACGAGCTCTGGGGGTACTAATTAGTTCATATTGTTGTTCCACCTATAGGGTTGCAGACCCCTTCAGCTCTTGGGTACTTTCTCTAGCTCCTCCATTGGGGGCCCTGTGTTCCATGACTGTGAGCATCCACTTCTGTATTTGCCAGGCACTGGCAAAGCTTCACAGGAGACAGCTATATCAGGGTCCCTTCAGCAAAATCTTGCTGGTATATGCAATAGTGTCTGTGTTTGGTTCCTAAACAGAACAGCAATGGCCTGTGCTGTAAGATCAAGTGTCGACAAAGGGACTTCATAAAATTGCAATGCTTCTGTAGGGCTAAAGATACTGTCAATAAGACAAAAAGGCCACCACCAGATTGGGAAAAAATTTTTACCAATCCTAAATCTGATAGGGAACTAATATCTAATATATACAAAGAGCTCAAGAAGCTGAACTCCAGAAATTCAAATAACCCCATTAAAAATGAGGTACAGAGCTAAACAAAGAATTCTCAACTGAGGAATACCAAAGGGCTGAGAAGCACTTGAAAAAATGTTCAACATCCTTAATCATCAGGGAAGTGCAAATCAAAACAACCCTGAGATTCCACCTCACACCAGTCAGAATGGCTAGGATCAAAAATTCAGGTGACAGCAGATGCTGGCAAGGATGTGGAGAAAGAGGAACATTCCTCCATTGCTGGTGGGATTGCAAGCTTGTACAACCACTCTGGAAATCAGTTAGGTGGTTCCTCAGAAAACCGGACATAGTACTACCAGAGGATCCCACAATACCTCTCTTGGGCATATATCCAGAAGATGTTCCAACTTGTAATAAGGGCACAAGCTCCACTATGTTCATAGCAGTCCTATTTATAATAGTAGGAAACTGGAAAGAACCCAGATATCCCTCAACAGAGGAATGGATACAGAAAATGTGGTACATTTACACAATGCAGTACTACCCAGGTATTAAAAACAATGAATTTATGAAATTCTTGGGCAAATGGATGGATCTGGATGATATTATCCTGAGTGAGGTAATCCAATCACAAAAGAAGTCACTAGATATGCACTCACTGATAAGTGGATATTAGCCCAGAAACTTAGAATACCCAAAATACAATTTGCAAACCACAAGAAAATCAAGAAGGAAGACCAACGTGTGGATACTTCATTTCTCCCTAGAATATGGAATAAAATATCCATGGAAGGAGTTGCAGAGACAAAGTTTGGAGCAAAGATGAAAGGATGGACCATCCAGAGACTGCCCCACCTGGGGGTACATCCCATAATCAGTCACCAAACCCAGGAATTTTCTAAGCCTTCAGTATCACACTGGGACTGCTGAGGGATCCTGCTTCATGGGCTGAACATCTAATGGGATTTTAACCTCTCTTGTGTGCAGACAGCCTGTGTTGGATTACCTAGTCCATACAGTATAAGCCAGTCTAACAATTCCCCTTTTAAAATCAATTAATTAATTAGGTTACTTTCTATCCCTAGTGCAGTTTCTCCTGCCCTCCTCTCCTCCTAGTCCTTACCCATATCTCCTCCTATCCCATCCACTCCTCTTCCTCTCTCTTCAGAAAAGGGAAGGCCTCTCTCTCATGGATATCAGCCAGTCTTGGCTTGTCAAATTGCAGTAGGACTAGATGCACCTTCTCCTGTTAAGGCTAGACAAGGCAGCCCAGTAGGGGGAAAGGGTCCTGAAGGCAGGCAATAGAGTCAAAGACAGCCTCTGCTCCCACTGTTAAGAGTCCCACATGAAGACCAAGCTGCACATTTGTTAAATATGTGCCGAAAGCCTAGGTCAGTCCCATGCACACTCTCTACTTGTTGTTGGATCAGTCACTGTGAGCCACTATGGGCCCAGGTTAGTTGATTCTGTAGGTTTTCTTGTGGTGTCCTTGACCCCCCTTTCCACACCTTCTTCCACAGGATTCCTCAAAATCTGCCTAATATTTGGCTATGGGTCTCTAAATCTGTTTCCATAAATTGCTGGGTGAAGTCTCTCTGATGACAGCTATGTTAGGCTCCTGTCTACAAATATAGCAGAGTATCATGAATAGCATCAGGGGTGGACTCCCTCTCATGGCATGGTTCTCAGGCTGGATCAGTCATTGGTTGGCTATTTCTTCAATTTCTGCCCCATATTTACCCATGCACATCTTTTTTGTTTGTTTTTTGTTTTTTTTTTGAGACAGGGTTTCTCTGTGTAGCCCTGGCTCTCCTGGAACTCACTTTGTAGACCAGGCTGGCCTTGATCTCAGAAATCTGCCTGCCTCTGCCTCCCAGGTGCTGGGATTAAAGGTGCATGCCACCACCGCCCGGCACCCATGCATATCTTATAGGTAGGGAAAACTGCAGGTCAAAAGTTTTGTGACTGCGTTAGTGCCCCAAGCCCTCCATTGGAAGTCTTGCCTGGCTAACTAATACAACTTCTGTATTAGTCAGGGTTCTCTAGAGTCACAGAACTTATGGATAGTCTCTATATAGTAAAAGAATTTATTGATTACTTACAGTTGGCAGCCCAATTCCCAACAATGGTTCAGTCGCAGCTGTGAATGGAAGTCCAAGGATCTAGCAGTTACTCAGTCTCACACAGCAAGCAGGTGAAGGAGCAAGAGCTAGACTCCCTTCTTCCAATGTCCTTATATTGTCTCCAGCAGAAGGTGTAGCCCAGATTAAACGTGTGTTCCTTAAACTCGGAGATTTAAGGCTCCATATCCCCATGGTTAGGAGTCTTAGCTAGGATCACCCTTATAGATTCCTGCAAGCTTACACTGCCATAGGTTTCTAGATCATTCCAGAGATGCACCCACCCCCGCAATTCCAGTTGTCTCCCCCAGTCTTTTCTCCCTTCTCCCTCCCATAATTCCTCTTTAAAAGCATGCATTCATTTGTCTGCTCTGTTCCTGTAAAGGACTAGTAAAGGCGTTTCATCTGCCAGAGGACTCATTAGTTCACAGCAGCTGTCAGTCATGTTTGATGTTCGTAGGAATTGCAGGCTTGCCCTTTGGGTAGAACTGATGGCCTCCTCCTTGTTTAGTTTGGGCATGGGGTCATGGGGTCCACTTCCATTTCCACTTTCTCTCTGTGCACATGGTTAGAGCTCTGAGATACCTGGCCCTTTTAGTTTTGCAACTCCTTTTCTCCATATTTTTTAGTTGTTGTTGTTGTTGTTGTTGTTGTTGTTGTTCTTCTTCTTCTTCTTCTTCCTCCTCCTCCTCTTCTTTCTTCTTCTTCCCCCTCCTCCTCCTTCTCCTTTTCTCCTCCTTCTCCTTTTCTCTCCTCCTCCTTCTTCTCCTTTGTCTTCCTGCTGTTTGAAATTCAGTCTTTTGCTGTCCCAGTTCTTTGCATTCGTTGTACTACATGAAGACAGCTTCTAGCCACCTATCCTACCTTGAACATCAATTTATTTTTTTAATGTCGAGTAGTATTCTAATTCTCATAGTAGACATTTCTGCTGCTTCCATGTTCTGGCAGTTGTGAGTAGTACTTCAATAAACAGGGGAGTCTAGACATACATATTTCCATTCCTTTGGTTTGATGATTGGAATCTCTTCTGGTTCTGTTCCCATATTTTTAAAAATAGATTGCACATTTTTTCCTCAAATGGCTTATATTAATATACATTTCTACCAACAGTATACAAGGTGCTCTGGGACAACATTGGACATGTGTTACTTTTGTCTCTTTTCTGTAGTACTTCATCTAACACAGGTGAGATGGTATCTCACTGGTTTTAACTGACCTTCCAGAGATGATTAGACTTGGAAACTTTTTAAAAGTATATGTGTTGGCTATTTGCATGTCTTCTTTTGAGAGCTGCTCAGGTCCTTCCCTCACTTAAGTGGATGGCTTGTTTTCTTGCCATTGAGTAGTTTGAGTTCCTCGAACATTTTGGTTATATCTTCCTTGTCCAAAGTGAATTTGTATGTATGTAAGTATGTGCAGTATGTGTGTGCCTGTGAGTGTGTGTGTCTAGGTCAGAGGCATTGCCTCTGTGTGCTTATGCCTTTGGGAGTTATTTTAGAACTTTAATATGAGTGCCTGACAACAAAATCTCTAAACTCATCAATATATTTGTGCTTTTTCTTCTTCCATAAACCCATGAAATTTATACCACTTTACTGGTGGCTTCTGCTGTCTTAGTCTCATTTACTATTACCTTGTACTTAGGTATCATGCTCTTGACTCTTTCAATGGTGGCTATTGTTTGCCTTTCCCCTCCACTCTTAGTTTATGCTTTTTTGGAAAAACTCTCTTGTTTACTAATTTACTAGTTATCCCCTTTCCTGGTTTCCCCTCTGGAAACTCCCCCTCCCCCTGCTTCTATGAGGGTGCTCCCCCACCCATCCACCCACTCCCTCCTCCTGGCCCTGGCATTCCCCTACACTGGGGCATCGATCCTTCACAGGACCATGGGCCTCTCCTTCCATTGATGCCCAACAAGGCCATCCTCTGCTACTTATGCAGTTGGAGTTATGGGTCCCTCCATGTGTACTCTTTGGTTAGTGGTTTAGTTCCTGGGAGATCTAGGGGGTCTGGTTGGTTGATATTATTGTTCCTTCTATGGGATTGCAAACCCCATCAGCTCCTTGAGTCCTTTCTCTAACTCCTCCATTAGGGACTCCCTGGTCAGTCCAATTGTTAGCTGTGAGCATCTGCTTCTGTATTTGTCAGGCTCTGGCAGAGCTTCTCAGGAGAAAGATATATCAGGCTCCTGTCAGCAAACACTTATTGGCATCTGTAATAGTGTCTATGTTTGGTGACTGTATATAGGACAGATCCCCAGGTGGGACAGTCTCTAGATGGCCTTTCCTTCAGACTCTGCTCCACACTTTGTCTCCGTATTTCCTCCCTTGAGTATTTTGTTCCCTCTTCTAAGAAGAACTGAAGCATCCACACTTTGGTCTTCCTTGTTCTTGAGCTTCATGTAATCTGTGAATTGTACCTTGGGTATTTGGAGCTTTTGGGCTAATATCCACTTATCAGTGAGTGCATACCATGTGTGTTCTTTTGTGAACATTCTCTTGCAGGATGGTATTTTCTAGTTCTATCCACTTGCCTAAGAATTTAATGAAGTCATTGTTTTTAATAGCTGAGTAGTACTCCATTGTGTAAATATACCACATTTTTCTGTAGTTATCTTCTACCAAAGATATTTTGTTCCCTTCTTGTAGAAGGTTTTCTTTAAATTTGATTTTTAAGTGCTAAATTGATTA